>NC_025882.1:417217-443731 GCF_000755165.1 Leishmania panamensis
GGGCGGTGGCTGTAGGCGTATGCAGTTGTGGACTTGTGATGCAACAGGAAGAATAAGCTTGGGGGGACAACAAACTGCGACGTGGGTGTGTTTGGTCTTGCGTATGAGCCCCTCTCTCTCTGTCTCGTCGGCGCTTGTGCGCCGAATATTGTCCTCTTCCTTTCCCCTCCTCTGCCTTCTTTGCCCCTCCACTGTGCTGCACCAGCTGGTTTCATTCAACCTGGGCTTTGTGCGTTTCTTTATGTATGTAGTTGCCGTTCGCTCTGCTCACTCCGTACTGGGCTTGACTACTCGATATACCTCCAGCAACGGCGTCGCTTTCGTGCGTTGCTTTGCGCCGTTACCCTTCACTTTCTCCTGTACCCTCCTGTGCGTAGGCGAGACGTGAAAGGGTTCGCGGGCTCTTCTTTGTTGGTTTCTGGATCGCTGCTAGATGACTTTCAGGCACCACATTCACAACGCTGAACGGGCTTCTTTGGCGCAGAAATGAAAGAGCACCATGGCACCCAGGGAACAAAGCACCCTCCATCTGTGGAGTCGACGCCCCCCACACCCCCGCCACGGCCAGCAGTCCAGGTGCGGGGTATGCAAGCTAATTCCATAGGGCCGTCGGCCGGGAAAGGCGGAGTGGATCGCGCAACACCCACTGCTGCCGCCTCGAAGGAAGCGTGCAGCTACAACGGCAGCACGTGCTGCACCCGAGACAACACCAATGCATTGGCGGCTGATAATGGGAGGGCAATCACAGCTATTGGGCCAACATCCCGTGCTTTACCCGATGATTCGCTTGCGCGGCGCACCAACGACCCTGCGTGTCCTCCGTCGCCGCCAGAGTCCTTCGTGACCGTGGTACCTGATCAACCGCTGCAGCGCGGGCTTCGCCTTCCCTCTCAGTCATCCGCTGGAGCTGGTGCCCGCATTTCCGCCGACCTCGCTAAGTCGAGCCTGCAGAACACGGAGGAAGACGGCACGTACACAAGCGTCCAAAACACGCGCCAAAGTGAGAATACCGCCTTGCTTCCCACTCGGACGTGCGAGCCACTTTCCAGGGAAGCGCGTGTCGATCAACCTGCAGATCCTCAGCCCACCGTCCCGGTTGAACAGGATCATCGGAAGAGTGAGAGGAAATCGTGCCCGCGCTCCGCATCGTCTTCTTCGGAACACGCGAATTTAGAATCGCTGACGCGTCAGTTTACGCGGCACAGCGTCATGCGGCAGTCCTTGTGCGCGCCTGCCTCTATTCACAAGTCGCCCACACTTCATTTCGCTGGGGAATCGGGTAACTCAGCGTGGTACACCGTCAGTGCGCATGCGATCAACGGCTGTTGCTCACACGACGCAACTGCGAGTGTGCCAGTCGACTGCGCTACCGCATCAGCTTGCAGTCGATCACCTGTAGAAGCTGAAACCTTCACCAACGAACACACTCGACACCGAAACAAAATCGACACCACCTTAGCAGACGGTACTTTTGTCAGCGGTGCAGACGAGACGACCTTCCCCACTCGCGAGACCTTTCCGATCCCTCGCTACTGCCTCGATGACCTGCTGCGAGGTGAGGACAAGATTTGGGCCCCCGGCAAACCGCTGCGCATCGCCTACATTAGCTGGAACATGGCAAGCAGGAGATCGCGCGTCGGTGAGGTCTCCGCATACTGTATTCACCCCAACGCACACTTAGTAGTGGTCGGTACGCAGGAGAACGGCCCCTACCTGATATCGAACAAGCTCCAGCGCCGATGGGCGAAGACTGTATCACAGGTTTGCCTTGGCGGACAGTACGAGCTGGTCGGCAAGCACCATATGTGGGCGGTGCAGATGCTTGTGTTTGCTCGTCGCCGTGACGTGGTCCATTACATCTCAAGGTCCCACACAGCGCACGTGAAGACGGGACTGCTGAATGGTCTGGGTGGGAACAAGGGTGGTGTTGCGGTGGGGCTAGTGTTGTCGCTGACGCCTAAAGATATCGAACTATCCCAGCAGGCGACGACACTACGCGGCCCCACTACCGATTCGCTGACCCCGTTGCTTGAGAAGGTGACGTCCACGACAGGAGACACACCGGTAAAGCAAGCTGCCACCAGTCCTTTAACTGTTGGCAGCCCGATGATACCAAGCTCAAAGAATTGCTTTGTCGTCGTGCCGCCGAAATTCTCTGCGACCGGCAGTGTCGCATCGTATTCGCCTTTGCTGTGTGGGCCACGGATAGTGCCCGACCTTGACGACGAGTATGGGACGCCGCTGGATGGGCGGAGCCTGGCAAATGGCAACAGCACACCCAGCCTCTACAATGACGAGGAAGGTGTCTTAGACGATGAGGGGGTGTTTTCGCCTCTTGGGAATGACAGCCGCACTGCCTCGCTCGACTCGTTCAGTGAGCGGCTTGAGGCCCACTTCGCTCAGAGGCGCAGGTATCAATTGGACAACGGCATCAGTCAACGCCAAGACGGTGGCAGTGTCGACGACGACGCGTCAAATGACGGAACACCTGAGAAGGACACACCAAATTACATGACACTGTTGTTCATCACGGCGCACCTGGCGGCGCATCAAGGTGCTGTGAGGAACCGCAACAAGGACTACGAGCAAATTGTCTACGGTCTGCGGCTTGGCCGCCGCGGTCGCTATCGCAAGTTCTTCAACCAACTGCTTGAACGGAGGAAAGTATTAGAGGGTGCGGAGGAAGAGGAGGAGGAGGAGGGCATCGAGAACAACGCGGACGATCACTGGGCAGACACCGACTATGGTGAAGGCGTTACCCCTTTGAGATTGCCCATGGTGTCTGCGGTGGCCCCAAACCGAAAAATGCGTCGCGACGTCACAGAGGAGTTTGACCTCACCTTCTTTGGTGGCGACCTGAACTATCGTATCAACGGCACTCGCAAGGCAATCGAGTATGTCATCGAGCACCATCGCAACATTCGATCTATCCTTATCAACAATGACCAGCTGAGCCTCGAGCGGGCTCGCGGGAAGGTGTTCCAAGGATTCCAGGAGGGTAACCTTCTCTTCCGCCCGACTTACAAGTACGAGTTATCTGCCAACGGCGGCGTCACCCTCGACGAGTACAACTTTTCTCACAAGAAGAACCGCATGCCGGCCTACTGTGACCGCATCTTGTACAAGAAACGGGTGAGCTCGGCCGCTCACCGCATCGCCATTCGGCTCTACACGGACGTCCCGAACGTCCGTTCAAGCGACCACCGCCCTGTTGTGGCGCTCTTCGACGTCAGCACGCGGGCCTACACCGATTGAGGCGCAGAATAGGTGTAGGCACGTCCTTCCAACTGTCTCTTTTGCGAAGACGAGTGTGCTTGTCGTGGAGGGTATGACAGTTCTACTCTGGGTGACTCGCGTTGTGCCGTCACTTGCGGCTCTCTCTCTTTGTTGTATTCCCCCCTCGTCATTGTCCTCCATTCTTGGTGCGCTTTGGACGTGTGCACGCCCATGGCGGCTGCGGCGGCAGTAGCAGGAATGTTTGCCTGTCTCTCTCCTTTCTCTGCCAGAGATCGCTATGTGATGCGGTTCTTCTCTTTCCTATCTTTTCGTTTCGCGTCTTTTTGGTCTTGCTCTGCTCAACTTGTTGCTCTTCATTCTTTTGTTTTCGGTCGCTCCTCTTACAGCTGGTGGGTACGTTGGTAGGGGTCAGGGGCAACATTTGTGGGCCGTTGTAATCAGCATTCCTCACGTGGTGTCCGTGAGATGGTGTGAGACGGCGTGGCATGCTTCGCCTTTGGATGCAGGAGAGATGATGGGGCTCTGTGGCGCTCTCAGTGTGGACGTGCATGAAGACGGATAGGCGGCTCGACACAAAACAGCGTGCAGGAACGCACTTTGGTCGTCCTTGCGTCACGACCGCCACGTGATGCGTTTGCCTGCTATTATATTGTGTCGCTTTTTGCCAGTGTGGCCTACTCGAAGCTCCTTTGACCTCTCTCTTTCCCTTTGGTGTTCATGACAGGGTCTGTACTACCTGCGCGCAGACTTGCGCCTTGGGCCACCTTGTTCTTCACCTTTTGTTTAGTGATGGTACTGCCACCGTCCTGTGTGATAGGGTGCTCGCGAAGATATTGATTTCTTGAAGACAAATAAAGGACGAGAAGGGAGAAAGATTTGTGAAAGGCAGATGGGTATGGAGAGTGTCTTCGCGACCCCATTGGGAAGCGGCAAGGCACGCACGCAACCACGGCCGCGGCGCCGCGTCATGATTATGCCGTCGGCCTCCTCTACCGCGCTCGGTCGCGTGAGGAGCATATCAAGTCGTCTTGGACTTCTTTTGTGTGCTTTTTCTTATGGCTTGGCACCGGTGCCGGGGAAGCCTCCCCCACCGGGTGCCCATTCATTACGGTCAGAGGGCGGCATGCCAAACGGACATGCGGGGAGTCACCAGAAGAAAGGAAACGAGTCGGTCAGCCACCGAAAAAACAATCAAGCTACCAGCGCCAGCTCCAGCGGCGCACGCAGGGACGCACGTACACGAATCCCGGCGGCGCTGCGGTCGGCAAATCTACAAAAACGGAAGCTACAGAACCCGAAGGGATCGCTGGGAACAATCGGGAACCCATGTCGCAGAGGAAACTACAAAGTCAAAACTACCAATGCACAAAAGTAGAGAAACAGGGTGGGCTGAAAAGAAAGGGGAACTGGGTGGATGATGGGCGCGCCCACTCGCTTCCAATCGTGTCGTCCGCGAGGGTCTGTGCTGTCCCAACCCGCTCCCGCACCGGACTCGTCGCGGTTCCAATTTTCACCTCACCAACACCGAGTCTCGGGGCGATGCTGGGTCCGACATCCGCGCAAAACCAGGGCCGAGACCCGATTTGAAAACGGTGCATCTCGTGCGCCTTCGGAGACGACTCCCCAGGTGAAGACCGTTAGGGTTCATTTTCAGGGAAGGGAGAAAACAGCTTAGCGCCAGGCGCCTGCCATCAGGAAGGAAAAACAAGAGAATGAAACAATGGTTAAAAATGAGAAATCACTTGAAAATTTATCTGAAACGAAAGCCATTTTACGAAAAAATACAACTCGCCCCCTGCGTTGGTAGGTTCAACTTGCGGTTCGTCCACGCCGTGGTCGGCACCCGCACCCTCCCGCGGTTCCCGGAGCACACACACACCTCCGCGGAGGGAAACGGTTTGCCGTTCTGTGGCCTTCCGGTCCTTCCCGGATATCCGAGAAATTCGTGTCTAGGGTTGGGTGGGTGGGCGTTTTTTCGTCACGGGCCGCATCAACTCCACTTAGTGTGATTACTATATACATTTGGAGAAGAGATAAAGGGACAAAGGTAAAGGAATAATTCATAAGAAACAGATGCAGCATATTTCCCGACCTGGGACCCTAATTTCCGATCGGGAAACATTATGGTACACAGACGGTCACACATCACAAGTGGAAGTGAGGAGTCGGTTTCCGAGACACACACACTCACTCAGGATTCCTTTTCCACGGATACACGAACACCGATTCAGCTATCGGTCAAATTTCCCAGATCCAACACCACATCCCACCAACCACCCCCCCCTATAAGGTCAAGTGCCATTCGATTGCCTTTGTGGTTTTACACGCCGCCAATGGAACCCCGTACCATGTAGGCACCATCTCTGTCTTGACACACGTAAGCGTCCCATTGATTTCCCTGCTTCTCTCTTGTTGCTTTCTCTCCCTCCCCCTCCCCTTGCCGTCAGCGTGCATGGTGTGAGACTGCACCGGAACATGTACACGCCGCTCGACTCACTCGGCGTTTCCTTTCGTTCTGTATTTGTATGAGATTCACCTAAGTCTCTGTGCCGGTGGTTCCGTAGGGTAACATGCTGAGCTATTCACTAGCTGGTGCTTTTTCTCTATCAGTGGACTGAGTTATCATAGGGAAGAAGCTGTAAAGGGGTTACGAACACATTACTGTGGTGCTTGTGAGTGCTGTTGAACGTCTCTGGAACGAAGGGACAGTGACAATGCTCAACTGAATTCATCGCAAAATGACTAAGGTCGACCGGTGTAATGAATAGAGATGCTAAACGCACTTCTTCGCGCGTCGATGCCGATGCTGTCCACCCTCTTGCTCTCCTTTGAACTGCGTGGAAGAGCCAACGATTGACGTAGAGTGCGGGGGCTTTGGGGGACTTGCGCTCTCCCACTCTCCCACTCTCACTCACTCACTCACTCACTCCCTGCATGTTGCACACACACACACATTGCGCTTATATTCCCTCTGTATTTTACGCGCATCTTTCGCACACGACTTCCTTTTCGCTCCTTCCCTCCCTCCTTCCCTCTTTGTCGTCGTCATTCCCCTTACCTGTTTGGCGGACGTGTGCCTCGGTGTCCTGCTGTGGCTTCCGTGTTGACCAACGCCTGCACGGCGTCGCTCTCACACCTGCATGCAGATGTACCCACACAGACACGCACTCGCACTAAGCAACCCATTCGACCCCACCGCTCGTCTTCCTCCGCACCTCACCGCCTAGTTCTGCTTTCCCAGTACACCAGTTCACCTGCCAAGACGCGAATGCACTTTGTGCGCTCCGCCACACATGCAGCGCCGCATGGCTGCGGCTGGTACGAGGCGATCCCAGAACGTCTTAAAGCTACGATCGACGACTACTTAAGGGAAGTGACGCACCACTACGAAGATGAGAGTCGAGGGGGCGCTCGCATGATGGGCTTGATTGTCCCACATGCCGGCATGAGCTACTCTGGCCGCACCGCCTGCGAGGCCTTCGCGGTTTTCCGTGAGTACCTCTATGCAAAGGGGTCCAAAGGCAGTAAGGTGGAGCGCATCTTTATTCTTGGCCCGTCGCATACGAAAGGCTTTGAGGGGTGTGAGCTCTCCGCCGCCAGCGCGTACGAGACACCCTTTGGACCGCTGAAGGTGGACACCGCTACCGTGGACCGTGTGATAACTGCTTTGTGCAAAGCAGGGGTTGGGGCGGCCACGGCGTCTCGCCGCACAGACGAGGCAGAGCATTCGATCGAGATGGAGACACCCTACCTCTCCCACATCCTTCACTACCCACCAGCGGCGACCGGTACGTCGACTCAGCCAGCAGCGGCGCGCGTCTCTATCGTCCCTATCATCGTCGGCTGGACCAACCGGCAGGACGAAAAGGCCATTTGCGACGTGTTGAAGCCTTACATGGACGATGCTCGTAATTTTTTCATCTTCAGCTCTGATTTCTGCCACTGGGGCGATCGCTTCTCTTACACGTACCATTACCAGCGCTACCAGTACCCAAATATCGGTGACTCAATCATTGCCATGGACCACGCTGCCATGGAGTTGCTGGAGCGGCGCGACTTGGAGGGGTGGTATGGTTACCTGCGGACAACAAAGAATACGATTTGCGGACGTGCGCCGATCAGTATTGGAATGCAGCACTGGATGGACGAAGCAAGCAAGGTGCAGATCAAGTTTGTGCACTACTCGCAGTCGAACAAGTGCTTGAGCGTGGAGGACTCATCCGTGAGCTACGCCGCTGCCATCATTCTGGCGTAGGTGATACACCACTCTAGGTAGGTTTCGTTTTCCCTTTCTGACCTTGTGCTCAAGTAGAACTTGGTAAGCAAAGGGGCTACCGCATGTCAGTGCCGTGCTCTCTCTCTCTTTCTCTCTCTCTCTCACCTCCGCTCTATCACTCTTGTTTGACAGGACAGTCTTCTTCTGTTTTGTCCCTTGATGCGCCCCCCCCCCCCGACGTTTCCTTCGTCTTCCTGTTTTGTCTTACGTTTTTTTTTTCTGCCTTTCTGCTTGTGATTCCCTCTCCATGCGCTGTGCGTGCGCGTGTGTGTGTGTCTCTAGTCACACACCCTCTCTCAGAGGAGTTCCTCTGCCCACCCTCCACTGTCCCCCAATAGGCGTGGGCGGCTGTTGCTAGGCTATTTTGCTTGCATTCAGCGTCCTCCTTTTTCGCTGTCCCTCCACCTACCCACCTCTGCGTCTCGCTCGTGTATGTCACCGACCTACTCGACTCTAGGATTTGCTGTCACACGTAGTCGAAGTACAACCCACCCCCTGCCCTGACAGAGAAGTGGATGCGATGAGAAGACACCTCCCTCACTTCTACAGGTCTCACAAGTCCTATGAGTGGGTTTGCTCACCCTCTTCTCCCGTGTATCCTGTATGTTTTTCTTTCTGTCTTCTGAACCTTGATGGCCGGGGGACACCTCACTCCGTGGGGTGGGGGTGGGGGTGGGGGTGGTGAGCAATGTAGCGCTACGCATATCGGCGATGGGGTTGTGGATGGCGTTGTGTTGGAGCGACATGCGACAGTGAGCACCCTTGTACCCTCTGCGTGGTCGGCGGGGCGTGAACCTGACTCGAACGCATCCTACCCGTGTCCCTCACTGCCTACTGGTGTGGCGAGCCTGAGCGCTCCCGGAGAGGGAGGTGACTGGCGGCGCGTGTGTGTGTGTGTGTGGGCCGATCGAGCACGAGTCAGGAGGCGGCGCTCCGGCAACTGACCCGGCGCGTTGCCGTAGTGCGTGCCTAGCGCTGCTTCGCACCGCGCGATCGGGCGGGCCCTGTGGCAGGCTGGTGAGCAGGGCGGAGCAGCATCCATGTGCTAGGGCTGAATGGACGCGGTGATGCGCAAAAGCCAAAAAATGACTCTTTGGTGGTGCTTCGGCGAATGCAAGGGAGAGGGATGGTGGTTCTGTGTAGTGCTCATAGTGCCGAAAGGACCAATCCAGCTCGCCACAATGGCCTTTGTTGAGTCTTCTCAGCAGCGGTTCTCGTCCTGTGCGCTCCTTCATGGTGAGGGTTTTAGTGACTTGGTTCTCTTGGTCTCGGAGGTGGTGGTGTTACGCATGCCCAATGCAGCTATCAACAGCACTCTAGAGCCACACCTTATTCCTGTCGTTCTCTTTCCCGTCTCGTCTCAGAGGGTTTTCTCGTTCCTATGCTTCCACTGTCATTGTATCCCCATTTCACCGTCTCGGGTTTGGTCAGCTTTGCTGGAACACAGGCTCAGTAGTACACAGTACACCAGTGTCTGTTCTCTCTCTTTCTCTATAGGTGCGCGCGCTTCGTCATGCTGTCTCCGTACTGGGGGCCACTGTCCTTTGCCCTTTCCTCGCCGCTGTCTCAGAGATTCTCCTCCCCATTTGTGGCGGCCTCTGCTAGGTTTTCTATGTGTTAACTCGTGCGATTCAGAGCGCGATGAAGTCTCGCCGTTTCCAGGCCAACCCCGACGAGGCTGTCGATCCCTTGCCGTTCGACTACACTCTTTTGAGCCACCTCTACGTGCACTCTGACGGAACGGATGTGATCGACTTCAGCGGCCTTGCTGTAGGCAAAGAGAGCCACTGTCGTGTACACTCCCTCTTGAAGAACCGCAGCTTCGTACCAGGGATGATGGAGGCGGAGCCTGAGGCTGTCGGGTCATACCTGCACCTGCGCGTCGACGAAGACGGTGGCAGTACACTGGACGGCTCAGGTGACTACAAGATCCACGGCGCACGTCGCCCAGACCCCCCGAGAGGTGTGTCGGCTCCTGCATCGAACCTGGTGCGCATCGAGGATAGAGCGGAGCACTGGTGGTTCGTGTGCCAGGCCGCAGAGGACACGGCGCTGTACGCGCGCCTTTTCAACGGAACGGAAGACCTTCTGAGGTACCTGAAGCAGCACAAGCTTCACCTTCCCACCGGCTTGAACTCAGAAAGCGGCACGGCGAATGAAGCATGGGCGCCGCCTAAGCCGCATCACGACAGCAGCAACAGTGTTAGCGACACCACCGAACCGGTCCTGCCGCTGGCGAAGTGGCTGGACATCCAGGTTGACCGATCGAACCCGCTCAGCGTGGAGCGGGTGACTCAACTTTTGAACCACCTGCCGATCTCGCAAGAAACCAAAGAGAGCTGTTTGTACCTGTCCACGGTAGACTCGATCGACATTAACTCGCAGAACACCGGTAGTGTCTCCGACAGCATGTCCGGCTACGTTTTTCTCAACCTGCTGTGCACGCCGGTGGTGGAAAATGGTGGGCGCCGCGCAACTACTTCGACGGCCACCACCGCTCGCGAAGCTGGGAACACGGGCTCTACG
The DNA here is from genome assembly GCF_000755165.1 of Leishmania panamensis. Taxonomy (NCBI): domain Eukaryota; phylum Euglenozoa; class Kinetoplastea; order Trypanosomatida; family Trypanosomatidae; genus Leishmania; species Leishmania panamensis. Next base: position 427,257 of record NC_025882.1, read on the forward strand.
TCGAACCAAAAGGGGTTCCTCCACAGACTGTGTGGATTCAAATTTGACTTCTTGAGGACAGACAAGAGAAGAACGACGAAGCGACTAAAGATACCGAGGCGCGCTGCGGCTCATGTTTCGCCGCACGGCATCCCCCCCACTACGCAGAGCGTGATGGAGATGCGCTTTGAGGCGGCGCGCATAAAGGCGCCGCGCTCCTCTGTGCCGGACCCTGTGGCTGTGGCTGTCATTGTCTTCGCGGATTGGATGATTACCATACACGAAAAACCATTTGCGGAGATGGACGACATGTTGCGCATGTTGCAGCTACACTGTTCACCACCGGAGGTGACAACCTCACATTTAGGCTACACCGCTCGCCTTTCTTCATCCATGCGACGCCGCTTTACTGCGCCATTTGCGATGAGTATGCTCTTGCAAATTGTGGTGGGCCATCATCTCGACAGCATCACTCTCGCCCAGGCGGTCGATGAGCTTGGCGACTGTGTCTTCGACGTCAGGGAGAAACAGGAGGACCAGGATGCCGTTCTACAGCACATCACCGCCGTTCGGCGCTGTTTTGGCGAGTGCGGCACCGACACAGTCCGGCGTGAGGTACTCTTTGCGTCTCTGCTGCAGCCCATTTTTGCTGACCGGTTCTTCGTGGCCGACCCTGCCATCCGCCACGAGCTGGAGAACGCGCAGGCGCATTTGTGGCACTTTCAGCGCGAGATATCGGACTGCCGCGATACGTTGGCCCTCTCAAACTGGCATCACAATGTGGCAATTCAATGGCTTCTGCTGCGCCGCGGTAACCGCGCTCTTCGCATGGCTCTACTTCTCACGGAAATGACAAACATTATGCAACCGATTGTGATTGTGCAGACGCTCTACTCCATGAACGTCCCGTTGCCATTTGAGGCGGAAGGCAACCCACCGCAGACGACACTGGCGCCATTTTTTTTCTTGGCCGCAATTTTCCTCATCTACTGCACCTTCACCATCGGCGCCATTCGCCACATAATTGTTCGCAAGTCATTCCAGACACGTCTACTGGCCTAAGCGACCCCATAAGAAAAATCCCCAAGAAACGAAAAACTGTACACCAACGTAACTGCCTCACTAATAAAGGTGGAGGCTAAGAGGGGAAAAAGAGGATGAGGAAAACGAACGAGAGAAGCGATGCCTGTGTGCTGATGGTGAATCGTAGAGAGAAATGGCGAGGCTTTCGTACGCATTGGCAGAATCCCAGGCTCTCTCTAACGGAGACCGTTCTTTTTGCCCGTGCCCACCTGTTGTAGCTTCTGGTGACCGGTTGGGTGTTGCTGTAATACTTGTGTTCCCCCCCCCCTTCCTCCTCCTCATCATCATAATCATCATCATCGTGATTATCTCGACGTGTATCTTCCGTTCATGTTCTGTTACATTTCTTCGCGGCGACGTAAGGGAAACGTAAAACTTTTGTGTGTTCGTCTATTTGTCAAAGCACACCGGTGCAAAACGAGAGCTCAGAAAAGCACAAGTGCAGGGTTCACCAAGAGAGGCGTGCAAACATAAAAGAGGGATGAAGGGAGGACCCTGGGAGGCACACGAGGCGATGGTATTGGTGCAGGGGCGTGTGTGTGGGGGGGGGGGGAGAAGACTACCAGTCGCTGTAGTGTGGGCAAACCGACCAAGAAAAGGAGGAACCCAGACAAGGGTCCCAAACATGCCGGCGTTTTCTTTGCTTGCTTGGTTCCGTTTGCCACGTGATTTCCGCGAGGAGATCAGGTGGAGCTCTTCTGTGCCTCCGGGGTAGGGCTCCCTTCCCCCTCCCCTCCACCCCACAAACACACACAAGACACCTTGTCTTGCCCAGCTCCGCTCATTTCCTTTCTCATGACGAATAATACAGTACAACAGAGTGGGGAGCCACTCGGCAGTGACGCCTTTCTCTTTACCCTCTCTCCCTGTACTCGTTCTTACTTTTGACTTTTCGCTTCTTCTCTCTTGTGCTCGTTGCAGAGGTGTGCCGCTTCCCCTTTTTGGTGGCTCTATGCGGCTCCGGCGTGTGCGAATATGTGCTTTACCTTTCCTTTTCCTCCCTGAGCACCAACTACAAGCGCTTCACAATTTATTTCTCGACGATACAGACGTCCTCGGTGACAGTCGCACAGACGCGCGCATAGACACAACCATTACGTTGGTTTTGAGGGGCCAAATATATATATATATATATATATTGCCTTAGTGCTGCTCTCCACGGTCTCATGCACACACCCTCTGAAGTACCCTTAACGTATCAGCGCTGGCCTCAACTGCCAACCTACTTCTCTTCGACTGTGTACTTCGCCAAGATACAGTGCGCAGCCGACGAGCTTAAGAGCGATCAGCAATGTTGTGCGGCTCGCGAGTGATGCTCGCCCGGTCGGCGGTGGCGTTCTTCAATATGAAGCACTTCCAGGCCAAAAAGAAGTACAATCTTACTCCCCAGAACACCTATGAGACGCTCTCCACCGTGCTGTCGCCACGTGACCGACTGCTGCGTCAGTCGGTTTCTGGCAGTGGTGGTTCTCGTGTGCTGGTGCTGGATACTCAGCAGAGGGTGAAGGGGGTTTACCTTCCCGTCTTTTGCATGCCACACCCCTCCACCATCACCAAGGGAACCAACTCCCTGGGTGTGGAGGTTGCTGAGTACACGCGTTTTATTGAGGCGACATCTGCGGCGTGCAAAGCAGGCGGCGGCGTCACTGAGTCAACGTTGCCGACTGTGCTCGTGGTAATGTCCCATCCCCAAGGACTCGCCTACGGTACTTTTCGAGCAGACGGCACACCAGGTGTACCCATGAAGAACCTTGCACTGGGGTCGATTCTTGCCGATCCGAAGACACAGCAAGAGGCAGTGACCATTGCCTCTGCCACTCTTAAGTCCTCTGGATTGGGCACCGTTATGCCTCTACTGCAGGTGCCCTACGGACATGCGGAGGCCGTCCGCGATATATACAAGGAGCTGAATGAGTGTAAGCACGCCGCCGAGCTAGCGGCCTGCTCTACCTTCGTTTGGGTTCAAAGGGACAGCGAGTCGTCGACTTCGTTTAAAGTGGCGCGATCCTCTGAGGAGTACTGGGCGCGAGCGCGAAACGAGGGGGAAAGCGGTGCTGCACCGGTGCCAGGTCCTATCTCGTTTCTAGACCGCCGCTGGGTCTTACTGACGGACGTTGTCCTTCGCCCTGATCATGGGTTAGGTCTTTATGGGCGCGATCTCGCCACAGGCCATCGCATTGTTGATCCTATTGGGTTGCAGTCTGCCCTTTGTAGAGGCTCCCTCCTGCTCGATCACATTCCACGCACCGTGATTGACACAACTAGAGACACCGCTGCCGGCACGGGGGCAAGTGGTTGATGCCGACTGCGGACAACTCCCCCCCTTCCCCTGTCTTCGAGCGCTATTCCTCTACCATGTGTAGTGCTTTTCGAAATCGATTGGCACGACCATCAAACGATCAACCACACGGAAGCCACGGCTGTATTGTTGTGTGAAGTTAGTGGACAGTACCTCTGCTTTCTGCAGGGACAACGCACGCCACCACAAAGTGCATGGGGGAGGGGGAGGAGGGGTTAACCCTCCTTTGGTGATGTCGTTGAACGCGCCTCTTCACCGAACAAAAAAAAGAGATCTTTGGTGGGCCGCAGAAGCGGGGGAAATAAAGATGATATGAGAGGCCCTCAATCTATTAGTCCTGTGCCAAAGGGTCGCTTATGAATGTGAGTCACAGATACAAGATGGTATCGTTCTTTGGAGGGAGACGGTTCTGCTGACCCGTGGGCATTCAACGCGTGCATCACGCACCCAGAACATGTTCTACACTGTGGGCAACAGCAGCAAGGGAGGGCGACTGGTGCATGTAGAGGTGGCCAGTGCGTTCAGCAGGAACGAGATGTGATGCTGAGGCTGTAGAGTCTGACTAAACGAAGGGAGGAAACGTAGCAGCATCACTCTTCTCCTCTCTTCCCCCCCCTGCTCCTCCTCCGCCACAACGGAGCTCATCGTGTCTCCATACACGAAATGCAGAGGGAAGGTTTTGTGCTCAACACACTACCGTGACACCGGTGGCCACGTGTTTACTCCTCTGTCTGAGCTTCTTTATCACAGTACCGAGACGGGTGGGGTATCCGTGCAGGGAAGAGATGCGTGCGGGTCATCATTGTGGTTGAAGGCGATCAAGTAACCTCGAACCCCTTCATGCATCACTTGCGCGGCCTCCCTCGTCCCTGCCATCATCATCTCCCCACTCCTACCTCTGGTATTCAGCTGCATCCCACATTCTCCCCTCTCGCCCTCCCCCCTTTCTTTCCTCAATTTGACAACTTACTTTGCGTGTGTGAATATTTTTTAACTGTCTGCACCATATTCAACCTCTCTTGGGGCATCAACGGCGGTGACGAATGAAGCAGTGCTTCGTTCCTCCGGTTATCAACGCTGCTGCATGCGCCAAAACGAAAGGCGGTTAGGCTTCCACATTCGTGTCCGTGTCGTCTCCAGCCTTTTTTTCCCTACTCTCCTCTTCTCCCGCCCTTCAAGTACCCATTTGTGCCACCCAATGCGCCGTGCCACGTTGTCTGTAGCCGTGTGCTGCGCGCAACCAGCGGTAGCACTCACCCCTGTGCGTACCATTATTGCTGCCAAGGGCATCGTAGAAAACCGTATTGCCAAGCACTACACAAACCGCACCATCGAGGAATCCAAAACAGAGCGTGCGGAAGGCATTAAAAAGACGCTTCACCCCAATCCATGCAACCGCAAGGAGGAACTTAGCCACCTCACCCAGCACTGCAGTTATGAGTACGTGCCAGAGTTTCAGCGGTGGGCAAATGACATGATGGCCGTGTATAGCGACCCGCAGGGATACGGGCACGATATGGCATATCATTACCACCGGATCTGGAAGGCGAAGAGCCTGACGCGCCGTGGCGTGGAGGATGGCAGCGGCGCCTTTGATGTGTGCCGCGTTCATCCGCATTGACGCAGAAAGCGTGAGCTATCAGCTCGTTATGACTCGGCCTCACCGCGGGACTCTTCACACTGACGTGGTGCATATGTTTTGTGAGCGCTGACGGCGGTGACTGCTTTCACCACACATCCTTCATTGCCCACCTCGACCACTGGTGCATCATATAGTTTCTTCTGTTTTTTTTTGTGTGTACTGCTTCCGTGCGCTGGTCCACTCTTTGCATGCTACGCATCATGTGTGTGTGGTGTGTGTGTGTGCATGTATGCGTGTACTTGTTTGACAAGCAGTCGCGCGTAAACTCGGACACGGACTCAGCCTTTTTGTTTGTTCTCGCTCTGCAGTTTGTTTAGTTTGATGTAGACCCCCGCCTTAGGTAGCTCTTGCCGTAGTGGTGTGTTGCGAAGTTGTTGTGGTTGTTTTTTCCGCTTGAGCCTCCTGCGTTCTCCTATTTCCCCTATACTCCTTTCTTCTTAACAACTGCTGTTCAAGCGCGAGGCCATCACCTGCCCCTGTCCTTTCTCACGTGCCCATTTGCATTGTCCCTGTCCACCCCTCCCTGAGTCCAGGGACGGGTGTGACAGCTTGGAGGAGGGGGAGGGGCGGTGGCGTGAGTTCTGTGCAAGAGAGAGAAGACGTACGCGTGTACGTCCAGATGTACGCATTTTCTTGACTATCCTCGTGTGTGATAGATAAAGTCCCGAGTTGGAAAGCCGACAGCAACGCCATAAATAGACGGTAGAGAATAAAAGGCGGTGTGGTACAATAACCGGATGCAAGCGGGTAAGCCACTTTGCTGTCTCTCGTGCTCCGGCTTTGGTTGGGGTGCTGTGATGTCGAGAGAGAAGTCTCGAGCTCTCAGGCTCGAAACAAATGACTAAGATGAGGCCCCCCCCCACACACATATATATATATATATAGTGTATATGCACAAAGGTAAGATCGCACTCCAGCAGGTAGCCTAGTATAGCGGTCACACCCCGTGTCCTGGTGGCTCCTCTCATGGATTACGCCAACTGTCACGTTCCCCACCGTGTCTTGGTATGTTTCCCCGCTGCTCACTCTCTCCCATGAACCACGGCTTCTCCCTCACTCTGTGTTTTGTAGATGGAAAGGTTATACAAAAGGAGCAGCATATGGGGCTAAAAGTAAACGAGAGTACGTAAGTGAACGCGACAACGGTGCATGTATGAGGATAGTGCACATTACTCTCACAAGCATTTGGCGCCGGCATCATCCCTCCACTCCGCAACAGATTAGGTTGTCGCCCAAGTAAAAGAAAACAAAAGTCTAACAAGCTGAATAGTAATACAAAGTGTGCGCGTACAGACGACTTGACAGTCTGCCTGTACGTGTGCACCATTACAGGTACTCAGCTCCACTCAGAAGCGCACTCACTCGCCCACACGCGCAGGCGGCATTCTAACAGATTTGATAAAACACGTCCAACCACCAGCACTGGAACGAAAGCTAGTTCTCTCCACTTAAAGGTGTCGTTTTATTATTATTATTTATCATGGACGTCCTGACAGTGTTTAGTCTGTGGCCGCGCCCATTGCGGTCGTGGAGGGTACTGGCGGTGTTGCTGCTCTATCGTATAGCCCTCTGTCTGACATTAAGGACGGCAGAGTCGCCGGATGAGTGGTGGCAGAGTGAGGAAGTCGCGTATCACATGGTGTTTGGCCATGGCCACTTGACATGGGAATGGCATGAACTCATTCGCTCCTATGTTTTTCCGGCAATCTTCGCGTGTCCGCTGTTTGTGCTCAAGTGCACAGGGACAGACACGGCAATGACGGTGTGGGCCGCTAACCGGTGTGTCCAGGCTGTGATCTTCTTTGCGCAGGACTGCACTATGCTCGCCCTCGCACAGCGCCTCGACGACCTTCGATGTGGTCTCGACTTGTCGACGTCAGGACGCGGTGCGGGATCCTTTTCTCCCTCCTCAGCCCCCAGTAGCTCCACAAAAACGGCGGGCGGCATTCCGACGATTGCGTCCACAACCCTGGCGATGCTGGTGGTGGAGTGGTTCCTCAACAATACAGGGGTGCGCGGCTATTCCAACGTGGCGGAGTCTCTTTTTTTCTTGCTATCGCTCTACCAAGCGAGGTACAGCACGTTTCTACTCTGTGCCGGTGCGGCATGTGCGGTACGCGCTACGGCGGCCATAGCGGTGCTCCCGGTCTTTATGGTACATATATTTCGCCTATGCCGCAGGAAAGGCATCGCACGCGGCCTCGCTGTGCTCGCTCCCCTCACAGTCAGCGCGCTGGCCAGCGTGAGCGCCGCTGTGTGCCTTGTTGACTACGTCTTCTATGACCGTCTCGTTTTCACCCCGTACAAGTTTTTGAAGGTCAACGTTCTTATGGGCGTGAGCAAGTACTTTGGAGTGCATCCGCCTTACTGGTACTTGGTCGTGCTGCCGGTCATGGCGGCCCCGTTTGTCTTCTTTCTGGCATGGGCACCCGTGTGCTGGAAGAGGATGCAGGTGGCGGAGGGCCACCATGTGAGCGGGTCGACGCGGTATGCGGACCACACGTTACTTACCTGTACCTCTTCACGGACGCTGAGGCAGGAAATAAAGCGATGGGTGTTTGTAGGTGTGCTGTCATTGATGCTTTACAGTCTGGTAGATCACAAGGAGATGCGCTTCGTCTACTTCCTGCTCCCGATACTGCTGGTGCTTTCGAGTGTCGTGGTGGTCGATCTCTGCACGAGCTCTCTGTCGGCGCAGAAGAACTCGTCTAGCGTGCAAAGTGTGCGTTGGAGCCTTGTCGTGCCGTCTGCTGCCACGGCGCGACGCCTGTTCACACTCTGCTGGGTCGCAAATGCAGCCCTAGCGATTGTGCTCTTGCACGGCTACCGCTGCGGCAGCCTAACCCTGTGGCGCAAAATCCGCGACGCCGACTGGCACTTTAGGCACCTGGAAGTACTCACGCATTGCTATGCGACGCCTGGCTTTGCGCAGCTGCATGGCAAGGTGGATCGACTGGAGCTGGTGGACTGTCCAGTGAAGTTAGATCCCGTGCTAGGGGTGCGAGAGGTGACACACGACCTCCTATTTAGGGAGCAACAGAAGGCCTACGCGTTGTGGCGCTACCTACGGCTTCCGTCGAAGCTTGACGTCGAGGAGGTTGGCATGGAGAGTGAGAAGAAGCTTTCAAAAGGTGCGTGGTGGAGGGGGGCGCACCACCTGATGCCAGCAGCCGAACCCCCCGTTTTGCCAGACGGCATTGTTCTCTTCCAGAATACCGCTATCTCACTGGAGGCAGACCTTTTGCGACCAATGGGCTACCGCCTAATCGCGGTCGTGTTTCACACACCGTACAGCTTCGAACAGGATGAGGACCGCTATCTCGAGTTGTGGTCACGGGAGGTGACGTAGCGAGGCGAATGGTGAGGTGGTGTTTGGGTGTGTGTCTCCATGGGCAACAGAGAAACTTTCTCGCAATCACCATTCTCGGAAGGCCGCCCAGATATGCTTATGAGGCTGATCTCCTCCTAGTGCTGCTATCCTTCTATGTATGTAGAAGGAGAGATTCATGCTTTTACACTTTTCGCTCTTCTTTTCACGGAACCAAGAGAGAAGCAACAACAAAACACCAAACTCAGGATCAGCAGCGAGCAGAGGAAGAGAGACAGCAGCTGAGAATGAAGAAAAGAACCCTATTAGAGGCGATGTTGGGTCGTCTTAGCGTCACGACTCGCTAAGACGGGGGATGTACACAGGCGGCCGTACAAGAGCGCTTTTAGCTCTTTTTCCGTTCCGAGACGCTACCTTCTTAATCGCCGCCGCCACTACCACCACCACCTCTTTCCGAGAGCTTCGTGGCCTCTACAATTCTTCTGGTAGTCGCTCGTACACGCCCCTGTCGTGTTTCTCCGCTGTTAATTCATTAGCTCGTATGCTACACCTTCTCTGCGACCGGCTACTTCTTTTTCCTTGCCCCTTTGCAGCAGCCCCCCCCCTCCCCCATCCTCGTGTGGCACTGTAGTTGCTCTCCTCCCTTGGTGCTTGGTTCCTAGGGGGTGCTGAGTAGAAAGAGAGCGACCTGGTCACCACGCACCGCGATGTCCTCTTCGGCAGCGATGAAGCAGTATCTCGAGCAAGCGGCGGAGGACGATATCGTCTGCGCTTTTGGGCCAGACTACTTCCACGGCGCGCGCACCGGTGCCTGCGCAAGCGCCCTGTTCTCGGCAACCCTCTGCTGGTACACGTTTCGCCTGCTAAAGGAGGACCAGCGCCAGGTCGACTTTTTTGCCGGTCTCAAGCAGGGCCAGCGCAACCCTCACTTCCCTCCGTGGACTATTCTACGCGGCCTGCGCACTCAGCCGATGCTCACTACCGGGTGCATTGCGCTCGCCACCACATCTGCATTGAAGTGTATCAAGTGCTATCTGGCGAATCAGCGGTGTCGCGAGTTTTTGCTCGACGACATACAGTTCGATATGCTCAACGAGCGTAGTGAAACGGACGCAGCCGCGGCAGCGTTTTTGGCGAGTGTCTCTCTCGATGCGACCGGGGGCAGCGCAGGTGCACACGGTGCATTCTCCACCTCTGCAGCGCCTCTGAGTGAAACTCAGTCGACACAATCGCCTGTTTTTAGAAGGTCCTCGTCGACATCAACCGTAAGTGGCCTACCCCATACCCACAGCAGCAGACTGGGTAGTAAAGAGTGCGCCTTTGTTTACCGCGCACCAACCTACTTCGATGGGGTTGCCGTCGCGTTCCTCGGCTCCGTTTTGGACTGCTACCTACCGCAGAAGCCGGTGCAGAAGTACTATAACATGCGTGTCGGCATTTGGTAGAGATATCATGCACAACGCTGTAGATGCATATGAGAGTATGCTAAACTTGATTGGGGGGAGAGCCGGATTTGATTGCTGTGGTGCGCGCTGTAGGATTGCGCCTCTGCGTTTCCCGTAGAGGGGATGCACGTTTGGACACCAGTGCAGAAGCAACGAAAACTGAGAGAAGATGAGTTCGTGACTGCAGTGCATGCTCCCCTACCTTCTCCTCTCTCTTTGTACTCTCCTCGGTGACGTCTTTCAAGATCGAACAACGTGTGCTGACTCGCAGCGTTCTTGTCCATCGTGCCTGTAGCTGGTCACTTGCAGGACGTTTCTTTCTGACGCTGTTCACCCCAACCTCTCTACCGTCTCTCTCTCGCGCGCGCATGGAGCACATCATCATCTTCTTCCTCCTCAATATTCTCTTTACGCCTTGTCACACTCGTAACTCATTGCGCCATTGTTTGCGCAGCTGAATCTGCAGTACCTACTTTCAGAAAGCTGCATCAGCGCGTATGCGTCGCGGCAAAGATGCACCCAACCACACCCGTGGGTGCTCCCCCAGCTGCAGGTAGACACACAGTGGGACACGGATACATATGCAGCTAGAGATCTACACCGATCATTTCACCACAACGCCGCTCGAAGCTGACCTACTGGCGTGCTCAACACACCAGACACCTGGCGTGGGCAGCGAAGGCGCCACGTGCAGCTTTCCTTTCCCACCACACAGTTATACAATGGGCACCACGGCGCTCAACTCGACCTGGAGCCTTTCACCTCTGTGCCGCTGCCTAGCAAGACTCACTGCACTCAGAGCAGCCTTTTTATACCACAAAGCCTTCTCATAGAGAAGTGGGTCACGAAGTCATCGAGCGCCAAGCCTGACGACGCGTCCGGCTCACTCTTGCAGAGAGACTCAGCCGAAGACGCGCGGCAGTCCTCCTCCTCCGTCCCCAACGTAGCTCTCACACAGGGCGGCGGCATCTGAGACGACGAAAACGCCGCGGCACTCGTCAAGGCGCCAGAGGGAAGTGCGGAAATGCCGCTCCCTGAAGGTTTCTCAAACCAATACCACCAGCGTTGCCCACGAAGACGATACGTCGCATGTCGCAGCGCTGACGAGGGATTTCTCGGGTACATGGCAGCTTCAAGGCCTTCGAGGTGGAACACTTGTAAAATTTGACTCTCAGCCCGTCAAGGGCGGCACTAGTTTCATGCTCGACATGAGGGCTGGGCGAAGATGTACCGGGTGACCCGCCGCCCGCGCTATCACCGTACGCGAACCCGCGCAGCCCTTCCTCCACACCTTTGGTAAATGTGATTCAAATGAACCCGCACTGCAGGCCCGTGACACCGTTCCTATCCATCTCGTCCCCCTTTTCCGCTTCTGTGCAGAGCGGAACATTCCTGCTCGCTTCTCTCCAGCACTTGATGAGTAGCTCGCAGCGCGGCCACGCGTCCTCGTCACTCCACGTCGTGACTCACGAATTACCACCGTTGGGCGAGGTTGGCGCCGCGTCGCCTTTGCAGGCAGGAGCAGCGCTGGCACAGGGCACGTTGGCGCCGGCCATACTGAGGGAAGTCTCCGTTCTGCCTTCCTTAGTAGAGGAGGGTGACACGTCAGAGGAAGTCCACCTTATCGACGCGCCAGCCACCACGGCCGCAAACAGCATATCCACGGCGCAGGTGGCCTCACCGCACAACACACGCGCACCTACTCTCCCGTCCACCCCAGTGGCCCACCGCGCCTCTACCAGGCCGGTAGAGATGTATGCCCTGGAGGAACAGCAAGAGCGTAGTGCACTCGAGAATAACCAAGCGTCATGTTTTGAGACGATTCTCGCACGGGAGGTTTCCGACTACCTCAGAATAAGTTACCACCAGCGCATGGCAGCTCGGCAGCCCACTGAATACATTGGCGGCAATGCGCCGCAAAACCTTGAGAAAGAGGCGCGTCGCCTCCACGACTCGATTCGGGCACGCATGAAAGCGGCGGAGGCTGAACATCAGAAGTTTATGAGCATCTACCGACCAGTAGAGCAGGTGCAGCTGTCCACTGCTGATGAACGAACACCGTGGTCGCAGCCGATGCTGTCGCTTGAAAACCAAGCCGAGGTGAAGCTTGCTACGAGACGTATCTCCTGCGGTACCCCTCATCTTTCGTCTTCGACGTCGAGTCTCGATGGGCTCTTTTCTGTCAACGCCCCGCCACGTCAGTTGTCCCTTGACACTCGCCGTATGGCACCGTCAGAAGCGCAAAAGGGCAACAATCCTGGTGTGAGGTCAGAGATTCAGCGACAGCTTCGACTAGGCAGACCTGTGGTTCACAAAGCCGGAGAGTGGACAGCTGACCCCCTCTTCACGGAACTCCACTAAAGTGCACCGCGGGGTCGTTCTTTCCGTTTCTCTTATTCGCCTCTTTCTCCCCGACAAAAGATGAGGCGCCACCATACTTTGAGAAACGATGAGGGTGCGAGGGCTTCCCCCAATGGGAGTGGCAGGTCTCTCTCCTCTTTTCTATGGCCTGCTCTCTGCGTGTTTACCCCTTTGATGGCCGGGGGACACCTCACTCTGTGGGGTGGGAAGTGGGTGGTGGTTGGCGCAATGTAGCGCTACGCATATCGGCGGTGGGGTTGTGGATGGCGTTGTGTCGGAGCGACATGCGACAGTGAGCACCCTTGTACCCTCTGCGTGGTCGGCGGGGCGTGAACCTGACTCCAACGCATCCCACCCGTGTCCCTCACTGCCTACTGGTGTGGCGAGCCTGAGCGCTCCCGGAGAGGGAGGTGACTGGCGGCGCGTGTGTGTGTGTGGGGGGGGGTCGATCGAGTACGAGTCAGGAGGCGGCGCTCCGGCAACTGACCCGGCGCGTTGCCGTAGTGCGTGCCTAGCGCTGCTTCGCACCGCGCGATCGGGCGGGCCCTGTGGCAGGCTGGTGAGCAGGGCGGAGCAGCATCCATGTGCTAGGGCTGAATGGAATGCAGTGGACCAAGAGAGATACTCTTTTCATGTGTCTTATGTGTAGTAATACAAAGAGGCGCCGCCACCGGTGTATGCACAGGTGTGGCGGGCACTTCTTTAGTGTCTGTTCTCTTTTTTCCTCATCTTTTCCGTTTTATACGTATGCGTTACTGAGTGCTAAAGTGGGCCCACTGATGGTTGCCCTACCTCTCTTATGTTCCCCGATGATGTCGATACACTTGTCCAAAATGCGGCGGTGATGCGGAGGACGTGTTTGTCCGCGCGTTTGAAGAACTCACTGTGTTGGACATTCGCCCACCTGCAGGGCCAGTTGCCTCGGTAAAGCGGGCAAAATGAGATGTCGTTGCTTTACATCTTGCTTGACGTGCAGCGCCGCTGGCTTCCGGAAGAGCCAACGGGATGCGCGTTTGTCATGAGTTTTTGCCCTGCGACTGTTGCAAGAATTCAGACTGCCGCGCGTCTGGCTTGATCGGCCTCCTCTCTCCCCCACTCCTCCAATCTTCTTCGCCATGTCACTCCACCTTGACGCCTTTTGTCTCACTCCCCAGCTCTGCTGAAGAGGTATGGTCTTTTCTTTTTTTTCCCGTCGACTGACGCACCACTGCCGCGTAATTCGCTGTTGCTCCCCCTTCCCCATTTCTCTCACTGAAGCTCTGACATCCCCACCCATCCTCACACCCAACTATTCATAGTTGCACATGAAAGCCGTAGCGCACAGTGTCTTACCCGTGTTACTCTCGCCACTTTGGATCAACGTCAACGAACGCTTTGCGCCCGTCTACGCACTTTGACCGCTGCGTACTGCTGTCGTGGCGTACGCCTTCCTCTATTGACAACACTTGCGCATGCTCGCGGCTGCGCAGATGCGAAAGGGGCAGTGCTGGACAAACGAGCATCATGAAGTCGTTTCCCTTACAACACAAGATGATGCGGCGACTGAAGCTGCCGTACATTCAGGTTGGCACCTGCGAAATCATGAACCTTGCCAGCTCGTATAACATGGATTCCTTTCACGTCTTCAATCGCAAGAACAGGGGTTTGTACGACTCGACATCAGCGGCCGCGGCCCAAGGTGCGCGGAAGACCCCGACAGACGACGTCTCAGCGTGGTCGCTCCCGAAACATCAAGAGCCCTTTTGGGGTGAGATGGTGGCAGGTGGCCTGCTCGACAGCTACACTGGCAGAGAGGCATCTTCGTTCGTGAGCAACTACCTCGCCAAGGCCCTAAGCATGCACACTGCTTTGCCAGCCGAACTACGCACACTGCGCAAGGAAGATCCTTCAAATCCTCTCCTTTCTATTATGATGGCTGCCCTGGCCCGGCGACGCAGTATGCACACAGAGTTCGAGAGTCTTGTGACAGAGTGGGACCTTCAGCAGTACGCCATTAGCGCCGATGCGGCTTTTTTCCGTGCGTGTAACGCTGGTGGATGCCCGCCCTCCCACTCAATGGCCGTGGAAAAGAGGGGCACAGGCGAAGACCGGGAAGATGATTGTCATGTGCCTCTGCCACCGGAAGAAAGTGGCTGTCGCGGTGTATGGTTCTCGGCGACCGTGACCCCAACTTGGCTGGCAGAGCAGCAGCGGAGCGCGCTGACGGAGCGCAAGCACCGAATGGCGCCTCCTCCACAGAAAGTACTGACGTCTGCAGAGGTAGCCGAGGAGCGTCATCTGCAGGAGCTGCTGACCCAGACTCCGTTTTATCTCGACGTAGCTGTCGGTTGCTTGGGCAATTCACGTGCCTTCGGTGTTGCTCGAAACACACTGACTGGTGGTATGTGGAGTCGACTGGACGCATCGCGAGAACGAACGGTCCCGCTGAGTGTCGACCACAATCCACTTCATACCCTGGAGTACCGGCGTATCGTGCAGGCAGGCGGAAAAGTGGACTCGGCCGTCGGGGACATGATTGACGGCAACCCGTACTACAACGTTGCTAGGAGTTTTGGCCACTGGTCTATGAAGAAGGATGGGCGGCGTTCGCCGGTGGAGCAGAAAATGATCCCCGTTCCCACGGTCAAGACGTGGCGCATGCTAGCGGGGGATGCCCTCGTGCTGTGCAACCATGCCGTATTCGAGACGAGGCATGAGGATGATAGCAGCATGGATGAGCTGGCCAAGGTGGTGGGCCGTGGGCTATCGTGCGATTTACCACCGGAGGCGATCGCCGCCTCCCTCTGTGACTTTGCCGTGCGCTTTGGTGCCGAACATTCCCTTCAGGTCATGGTGGCTGTGGCAGGGTCGGCGTCTGACACAACACCGAGCGCGGCAAGGGTAGGGGAGCGTTGTGGAATGCCAGTGCCGGAGTTTGCTGAGTGGGTGGAACCGGGGCCGCTCTATGTTGGTGCGTGCCATCGGCTTCCTGTACTGCGGAAGAGGCTGCAGCTGGACTGCGCTCGGTGCGGCACGACACTCTCCTCACTGATCCGCCGCCGTTGGGAGCGTGTGCGTGATCTGCTTCCGACTCGCCACTCCCTGCCGCTGCTGCCCTACTACGGAAAGGAGTGCGGTGCGTTACAGCAAGTGATGGAGGAGGAGGCTATCTTTTTCGAGCACGAACTCTTGCGTGACGCCATTGACGCGAATGACCCGCGTCTGGATGCGGTATTCCAGCAACTGGCGAAGCGACTACAGTCAAACGCGACTGTCGCTTGAGTGAAATGTCTGTTTGTGTGGGACTGAATGGGTTGTATGCGTTGCTGCGGCGTCACCGATGTGCAGGTCAGGCAAAGGAAAGGGTAGTGGGCATCTTCCCAGTAGCTCTGCGTGCACATGCGAAGACTTGCGCACAGTGGCTTCTCTCCTCTCTTCGCAACATACAAACATCACACAAAAAGACGAAAGAAGACAGCGAAACAGTCAGACAAGACGACGAAGCGGTGCTACCGTACCCCTGCGGAGGTACATATGAATTCATGTCCATGCGTAGCGGACCGACTGCATCGATGAGCGCACACTTTTGCACAGGGGCACCTAACCTGCTGGCGCACGGCAGTGCGCCTTGTTATCCTCACGACGCCCCCTCACTTCCCTACACATACGCCCTTTCTTTCTCTGTGCGTGACTGATGCTGAACAGAACACATACTAGTGCTGAGCGCAGCCTCCAAGGCGGAGAATGCACTGCCCCTCGTCCACCGCTACACTCACGCCTGCTGTCGCGAGAAGCTCCAACTTGCAGCACTACCGCGCCCTGCTGCAAGTCTTGGCCTATGCTAGTCAACGGGAGCAGACAGCAGAACAAGTGATCCGCGACGCCATTGTTGGAGGCGTGGTGGTGCCCTTCATAGTAACGCACAACACGAATCCAGCGGTGGTGGCGATGAGTACAGGAGATGTGGCGTGCAGCACTCCCCTGGATGCCTCAATAAGTGGTGACAGCCTGTCCCGCGAGGAGGTCAGCCTCACCGCGCTGCTGCTGCCTTCCTCCAAGTTTATCGGAACCACAGCATCGCTTCTTGCGGATGGCTTCTTCTGCTTTGCTCCGCTTTCCTCGACGGTAGAAAACTCACGAACCACCCCTTATCAGCATCGCTCCGAGTGCCAGGTCCGCGACCTCTTCACATTCATCATGCTGCTGTTTCCGGAATGCTTCGTCGCCGAAATACCTCCACGTACACTTCTGGCGATGCGGGACGCGGAGTGGTCGGCCTCGCAGATGCAGTCGAGCAACCACGCAGAGAGCGAGGTTCAGCACCCGAGTCCTGTTTTGAGGAGAAGCACGCCTACCTCA
>NC_025882.1:443861-450545 GCF_000755165.1 Leishmania panamensis
ATGGCCAACATGATGGCCCTGCCAGTCGTGAACCCAGTGTTGCTCACGGTCGACGTGCTCGACGTTCTCCTGGAATCGAGACGGTCTTTGGCGGTTGTGTTGCTCTCCCTGATGAACGATGCGCTGCGTGAAGTGCAGTACCGACAGATCGAGCAGTCACACGCAGCATCACCAAGGACAAAGGTCACGACAGCTGCACGACACCCATCGTGTGAGGCTGGTGTGCTGCAGTTTTCTGCAGAGGTACTCCTGACGGCGAAGATGCTGCTCATGTCTGTGATCTCTGCGTCCGCAATGTGGCGGCAGAGAGTCTCCAAGGCAATGGAAATCCGTAAAGCAGCGCTTCCAGGCGCTGCGCCTCCCCCGCCGCCTCTGTTATCTCCGTTTAGCGTGTTGAGTGAACTGCTGGGCGAGAAGACTGAAGGCACATCACCTTTCTTAACCCTGCCGGTAGAACAGTGGATCTGGGGCAAGGAGAAGGACGCGCTCGAGCAATGGAACGACCGGCTTCTTGATCGACTTCTGATGGCCACAGATGCCGCTGGGGTGCGACTTGATGCGTACTTGAACAGCGCCAAATCGACTGCAGTGAGTAGCGGACGCAGCGTCTCGTATTTTCCCACCCTTCTCCTGCACCGGCCGTCCGACGGGCAACCGGCTGTGGAGCTGAGTCTTGCTTCTGTGTCTCGATTAAGTGACACCGTGCGGCTACCTTCGCTACCTATTCAAGAGGGTGAGGTGCACCTTCTACTGTGCCCAAGTGTCTTGGAAAATAAGACTGGTATGTTGCGGGTGCGCGGGAGCGAACTTCTCTTGGATACAACGGCGTCGCCGACTGCGGACTTTTTTCAGGCATGCGCGTCCTCGGCGTGCAGTGAAGCGCAGCTGCAGCCATCCGGTGACGCGGTTCCGTGGCTGTTTCGTCGCCGACTCACAGACCTCTCATCTACTGAGCAGGGCATCGTTGTCGCTGCGTTGAGTGATCCTGCGACAATATCTGTGGTGTTAGAAAAGAATGCCGCTATGCTTGTGCGGCTCACGTTGTGGTGCCGCGACCGCTGGCCGCCGCTATCAGACGCCTCGGCTGTGCGGCCAAGCACAGCGAACCTGTCAAATGTCATTACGAACGAGAACGGTGGTCCGAAAGCGGTTTACTCGATTGGTGATCAGGTCGAGCAGCACATCCTCTTTGAGCGTCCATTCAGTGCTGCAGTGGGGCGGTATGTACGAGAGCTGGTCACACTGAGAGGACTGAGTAAAGATGTGCTTGAGGCGTGGATGCGGCATGTATGCAGAGGTCCTGTTGCTACACCAGGTGCTGCCGTCGACAGCACTGCTCCACCACCGCATCGTGCCATGTTCGCAGCTTTGGTGAAGTTTGCAGTGCTGCACAATCGGTGGCGCCTCAATCCAGAGGTGGAGGCTCTGGAGAAGGAGTATGTCATGTAGCTGGAAAGTACAGGACAGGCTCCTCGATCGACAAGGATGGATTGTGGAAGTGGAGTCGCGCTTTTTCTCATAGCCTGACGCAACGCCGCTACCCCACACGAGCATCTCGCATGCTGACAGTGCCACTTTCCTTACTGTGTTTGGTGTGAGGAGTAGGGTTGGGCTTCTCGGTGCGGACCATGTCAGCATGGTCCCTCTCCGCTCTGTTCGCAACCTCTTCACGAGGGCACAGAGAATAACTGCACTCATCATCGACTCGGTGTGATTCCCTCTTGCCGTAATGCGGTCCGTCTTTGGGGCAGGGAGAAGGACGGACTTTGTGCCCTTTGGTGTCCGCGGCCGGGGGCACTGGCATGTGAAACGGACTTCTCCGGAAGAGGTGTGTGTGTGCGCTTGTTCACTGACTCGTTTCTTTTTCCTTGTCCCGTGCGTGTGGAGGGATGGTGGATGCACATTCACCTCTACGGTTTGTTTCCGACTTCGGTGTATGTGTTTGTGCGTGTATAGACGTGTGCTCGTCTACTGGACTACTGAATCGACTGACACGCTTCGTCGTCCTGATGTGTTCCTTCAGGCAGGATGCTTTCTTGGGTCTCAGTGTAGACGTGCTCTCGCTGCTGCAGCAATATTGCTCCACCTGATTAGTAGTGCTGGGGGTGAGTTGGTGGGGGGAGGGGTTCAGGTGCTACTTTGTCGAGAGACGGCCATAGCATAAGCACTGGGTAATGTGGTTGCTTTTCCCCATTCTCTTTTGCTTCCGCCTGATTTGGTTCGTTGAATCGTTTCGTATCACGAGAATCGCCTTTTCCTTTCTCGATTTCCTCTTCGTTTTTTAGCCTTTGTGGTGGTGCTGATGTTTACCTTTCGTCTCTCTGTGCCACGTTTTTTATTTGTTCTCGTGTTGATGTTCAGTGGGCCACTCGCAGATGGACACGGAGGTCAGGGGACAAAACACTAACGATAAACCAAATGTGCAGCACCACCTCCCTTCTTTCTTTGTGCTCTCGATTGCCTCTTGTGTGGGGCGCTTGCATATTCGCAAGGGAGGAGGTGCTTTACACACGCAGAGGCGCTAAGCCGATCTACCAGCTTCAGAAACTGCCCTATCCACATCCTGCTGCGTCATGAGCAATCTCGGCACGAACAAGTGCTACTCGAGTTTCTCAGGCCAACAGCCTTTCAGAAATCAACGCAACACGTACATTACACCGAAACGCTAATTATGAAACCTGGCAGCAAGCGAAGCAAGAGACTCCCGTTGCATCTTGCATACAGCAGGCAGAGTTTTCTGCGCGCCTGGTATATTGTCAAAATCAAACGGACGCCCTGCATACTTTACTAACCACGAGTCGGGGACGTATGAGGAAAGGCGCTTTCCCCCCCCCTCCCTCCCCCCGCCCTGCTCTGTTCTCTCGCCCGAGCAAGGCTAAAGAATGCACATGACCACTTGGTTCACCCCTAACTCTTCCGCTTCTTCCATGCTTCCTCTTTTCACTTTGTTTTCACGCGTGTGTGATTGTATAACAACGCCCCTGCATTCATTCCACCCCCACCCCCTTATTCCCCTAACACGCTACGGACACAGTTCCTTATCAGAGCAGATTTCAGCATGCGCAACTACAACAACTTCAACCGCGTGTGGAAGGCGCCGCGCCGTCCGTTCGAGAAGGAGCGCCTCGACCGCGAGATGAAGTTGTGCGGTCAGTACGGTCTGCGCTGCAAGCGTGAGATCTGGCGCGTGAACATGACGCTCTCCAAGATGCGCCGCACCGCCCGTCTTCTGCTGACGCTGCCGGAGAACCACCCCCGCCGCCTGCTGGAGGGTTCCGCCATCATGCGCCGCTGCCACGAGTATGGCTTCCTCGACGAGGAGAAGGACAAGCTTGATTACGTGCTGTCGCTGACGGTACCAGACATTCTGGAGCGCCGCCTGCAGACGATCGTCTTCAAGGCCGGTCTCGCCAAGTCTGTGCACCACGCCCGCGTCCTCATCCAGCAGCGCCACATTGCCGTCGCCAAGCAGATTGTGACGATCCCGTCCTTTATCGTGCGCGTGAGCAGCGAGCGCCACATCGCCTTCGCTGATGCCTCGCCGTTCGGCAACGGGCGCCCCGGCCGTGTCAAGCGCGTGCGCGTGAAGGCGGCCAAGCGCCACGCCGCCGGCGGTGACGACGAGTAAGATGGAAGAAGCGTACATGTTGGGTGGAGTAACGACGTGGTCAAACGCCATGCAAGTGGAAGGTGTTTGCCTCTAGAACGATGGACATTTCGTGGGACTCATGGAGACGGCCCTTCGCCTCCACAGCAGGTTCCCGTGCTGTGTGTTGTCCAGTGGGTTTCTCACTGTCGCACTTCGAGCGTTCTCACATCCTCTCGACTTCTTTTTCCTCTCGGCACTGACCAGGAATGCCTGCCACGTTTGTCAGCACCTCTTCGTTTTTGCTTTCATTTAGGGTTATCATTTCATCGTCGAACGCCCAAACAAGCGATGCACACCCACGCGCCACCGTGAGAGCAGTTATCGCTGAGGTGGTCTCAGCGATGAACTCAGTTCTCTATTGCTCCCAGCATCTCGCAGCTCCCCTCGTCCAGCTCTTGGACGGCGCGAATCCGCCGCCCAGTGTCACCGACTATGCACCGTTGCGCGTGACTGTATGGTCGGCTTTCAACAGCGAACAGCGACGGGAGCGTGTCTGACGCGACGGGGGAGTAGAGAATGCACTGTGAGTGTGCCAACGTGGAATATAGAGTCTCGATGCAGAGCCGTGGTTGGCTCTATGAAAAGCAGCCTTCCGCCTTGGGGCTTCGCATCAGGGACTGTCTCTCTTTCTCACTGCACTCTCTCTCTCTATATATGTGTGTGTGTGTGTGTGCTCGGTGCGACGCCAAAAGGACTGCAGCACAATTCACATCACATCACCCACCGTGCAGGAATTCCCTTCTACCTCCACGTTTGATATCCGTTTCACTCACCAATTCACGTCTCATCTGCTTTCACTCTGCGCTTCACTGGATACCTCCCACACTCCTCAACGTGATCACCCGCTGCATCCACCGGTACGCTGCATGTGCCACGTACCATTCACCAGTAAACTACACTCTTCACGCTCTAAGCTAGCCCATCAAAGTCTCACCTTACACAGACCCCATATCCCCTCCCCTTTCCATCTCTACCCCTTTTTCCATCCACAGCATCAGCCATGTCGTCGCGTGTGAACGTCTTACAGAGCCAGCTTCCGGCGTACAACCGGATCCACTCAGCGTACGAGAAGGAGCTGATCGCGACAGTAAAGAAGTTGACGTCCCCGGGCAAGGGCCTCCTGGCGGCAGACGAGTCGATCGGCTCGTGCTCGAAGCGGTTCGATCCCATTGGCCTGAGCAACACGGAGGAGCACCGACGTCAGTACCGCGCGCTGATGCTTGAGGCGGAAGGACTCGAGCAGTACATCAGCGGTGTCATCCTGCACGACGAGACGGTTGGACAGAAGGCGAGCAACGGCTTGTCGTTCCCGGAGTACCTCACGGCGCGCGGTGTTGTGCCCGGGATCAAAACGGACATGGGACTATGCCCGCTCCTGGAGGGCGCCGAGGGCGAGCAGATGACGGAGGGCCTCGACGGCTACGCGAAGCGCGCGTCTGCCTACTACAAGAAAGGCTGCCGCTTCTGCAAGTGGCGCAACGTGTACAAAATCCAGAACGGGACGGTTTCGGAGTCTGCAGTGCGCTTCAACGCAGAGACGCTCGCCCGCTACGCGATCCTGTCGCAGATGAACGGGCTTGTGCCGATCGTGGAGCCGGAGGTGATGATCGACGGCAAGCACGACATCGACACGTGCCAGCGCGTGTCCGAGCACGTATGGCGCGAAGTGGTGGCGGCGCTGCAGCGTCACGGCGTTGTGTGGGAGGGCTGTCTGCTTAAGCCGAACATGGTGGTGCCCGGCGCCGAGTCCGGTATGACGGCGACGCCGGAGCAGGTCGCGCACTATACAGTGATGACGCTTGCGCGCACAATGCCGGCGATGCTGCCCGGCGTTATGTTCCTCTCTGGTGGCCTGAGCGAGGTGCAGGCAAGCGAGTACCTGAACGCGATTAACAAGTGCTCACTACCGCGGCCGTTCTTCCTGAGCTTCTCGTACGCACGCGCTCTGCAATCTTCAGCGCTGAAGGCATGGGGCGGAAAAGAGTCTGGCGTTGCTGCCGGGCGCCGTGCCTTCTTGCACCGCGCTCGCATGAACTCGATGGCGCAGCTTGGCAAGTACAGGCGCGCCGACGATGACGCCTCCTCTTCGTCTCTGTACGTCAAGGGGAATACCTACTAAAACTCCTTTGTCCGTGATGGGAGGCGATGGCTGTCACCACTTGGTGTCTTTTTTTTCTTTGAGCTGAGGACAGCGAAAAATGGCTTCTCTCGCTGCTGCAATTGCATTCCATGCTGTGCGATTCGCGTGGGGACGGAGGCTATCTCAGGGCGGGTACACTGACTTTCGAGGGGGAAGCCAAAGGCTTCAAGTACGAGACTCCTCACCTTAGGCAGTGACGATTCCCGACGGTCTGTCGGCTAAGTGGGGGAATGCGGGTGCGCATGTGCGGCGATTTATCTGTGTAGGCGTTCCCAATGAAACTCCACACACACGAAGGAAGCAGCAGCGCTGTGTACTTCACCCCCCTCCTCGGCCACTATCCACAGCAAAGAAGGAAGGTATGCAGATGCGACACGAGGGAAGCACAGAACATGTATGGAAGGCTCGTGTCTCGCACACATACGCACATGAGGACACGCCACTCGGGCGTGGCAGGAAGAAAGGCAATACGGCACTTCCTCTCCACAGTGTACCCAGCAGTCTGCATCGTACTATACCGGGTAACATCTACAGAGGAGTTCTCCCTGTGTGCCTTCCTACATGTCTTTATATCGATGTGCTTCTGTCGCTGTGCATGCACAGCGCCTCTGTTCCCGTCCTCCCCCCTCCTCTCAACAGTTTTATTTCTTTTTGTTTTTCGAGCTATTTATCCAGGACCCCATGAAGGCCTACGCCGCAATCCAAAAGAGTTTACAGTCGTATTATTATTATTTTGGCGATTGCCGCTCCTTCTCCTTCACAGTTATGACTCACTGTGAAGTGACACGATGTCTCAAACAAACAATTAACTCTTCTCGCATTTTGTTGTTCCCCCAAACGTATTCTTCCTGCTGCATCACAAGTCCACAACTGCATACGCCTACAGCCACCGCCT
>NC_025882.1:772729-836346 GCF_000755165.1 Leishmania panamensis
CTGCCCAAAGAAGAGTCCGCTACCGCTCCGATGGGCGACATGGGCGGCATGGGTGGGATGGGTGGCATGGGCTTCTAATAACTGCGAGTATATCGTCCTACGCCCCGCTTCTGCTAAGCGTGTGTGTGTGTGTGTGTGCCGTGATTGTTGATGAGGGCTGTGTTTAGGTTGCTCTCTCTCTCTAGGCCAGCGTGAAGGTGCCCACGGTGTTCACAAGAGGAAAGGAACAGCTACGCTCTCACACGGATGGGTACACACAAACAGATTCACACTCGTGCGTCGTCTATGAGGTGGAGAAACGCAAAGATATCGTCCAGTGACGGGGAAAGACAGGAGCATGAGGAAAAAATAAGAGAGAAAAGGCAGCTTGAGGTAGGAAGGAACGACGAAATAAAAGGGCTGGAGGGGGGAGGGGAAGAGCAGAGATTCACAGGAAGAGGCGACGCAGCGAATGCAAGAGAGGCTTTAGTGTCTCTGCAGAGGCATAGCACGTGGAAAGAGGCGACGCAGGGACCCATCGGCGCAGCGCTAACTGACATGGGCGCGGTGATGGAGGGAGAGAGATGACTGGATCAGCAAGAGGACGGTTTTGGTAGTTTCTGTGCTAGGAGCTACATCTCTGCGCGTTCTCTTGCCCCTGCTGCCGCTTCTTTCCCTCTTACCGACTTCTCGTGTACCTTCCCTCATCCAAGCCCCTCAGATTCCCGCAGTTTTCTTTTTTCTCGCCATTGGGCGTCTTTCCCCCTTCTCTTGGCTACACATGTCCCTCTCCCTCGTTTTCTCACCATCACTTTTTGGGCACGAGGAACAGAGAAGAAACGAGTGGAAGTCGGGAGAAGGGGAGGGAAACTGGCGGCAGGGGAGAGGGACGATGGGCGGAGGGTAGTGAGCAAGGAGGGCAGGATAGTCGTAGAGTAGGGGTGAAAACGCTACTAGTACCCCTCCACTCAGCGAGTGCTTTAGCCACATTACTATCTTTTTTTCCTTTTCCTCGGTATTCGTCTGAGTTGCATACTGCCGCTGCTCAAAAGGGATTGCAGCTTTTCTAGTAAGCGAGCGACAAAAGAAGCGGCAACACACTTGTCGATACTCGGCCCCCACCCCTCCCTCTCCCCCTCTCTGTGTGGGTCACGTCTTCGGCGCAGCTATGTAGTTTTTGTGCGTGTGCATTTCTTTATTTTTTATTATTATTATTATTACTAGTCTCATTTGCTTTCCCTTTCACCAGTTTCCATTTCTCTTCACACACCCACACACAAACTCACAGGCACAGACACATGCGTCAACGCTCTGCTCATCTCTCTCTCTGCGTATGCTCTCCCTCTTTGATTCGTCGTTTTCTTCTGCCGTGTCTCTCTTGTTGCGTGCCCATACGGGCTGTGTCTCGGTAAGAAGGGAGTGGGTGCCGCTGCCTGCGTTGTCATGAAACGGTACGAGGGAACGGGGGGGGGGTATGTCGTAGAAGGTAGTTGACGAAAGGGAGTCGGCGTGAGACTCACTAAAAAAAAGAACGGCATACGATGCGTTCTCTTTAGCGTTCACCACGGCCTTCCTCCGGATCCCTTCTTTTCCATTCCAGCGTCTCCGATAACCTTTACTCGCATGGCATTGCGCGCGTGTAGCGCTTTGCGGGAAACATTGCTGCATACCTACCTACTCGCCTACCTACCCAAGACACGCTTTCCGTGTCGCAGCGGGCAGCGGTTTCTGTCTTGAGAACGGGAAGACAGTAGCTGTAGCAGCATTACACAGACCCCCCACACACACACACACACGCACATATATAGAGAACGATCCCTCCTCGGCTTTTTCTTTTCCGGCTCCTCTGTCACTCTATTTTCCCTCTTTTTTTGGGGGGGATCGCGCCCCACATGGGGTACGTCTTCGCTGTCTTGTCACTTTTCTCTTTCTCCTTTGCTCTGTGTGCGACGTCTCTACTTGTACGGAGAACTGCGCACAGGCCTGTGCGTGTGTGTGTGTGTGCGTGTGTGCGTGCAGTTGTCAACACCGCCGGCGAGGACAAGTGGGAACTCTACACATACCACCACCACCACCACCACCACAGCAACAACAGCAAGGTTAATGTCAGACAAAAAAAAAGAAGAGCAAGCACACGTATATGCACTCAACCACACACGCACACGAAGGGATGAGACACATGTTCCGCGATGCCAAACGAAGGAAAACGAAAACGTAAAGAGCTGTACTGGATGCGCATGCCCGCTGGGCACCTGTACAAAACGGAGCCTTTGATGAGGTGCGTGCAGGACCCGCTCACTGGAGCCTCTGGTACGCGTGGAGCACCATCCTCCTTCCTCTCCTTCTCCTTTTCGTTGCCTTTGCTGTGCGCACGCTCACATGGGTCTCTCTTGTGTGCATGTGCCGGGTGCTTTGTGCTCGATCTGTTTTTTTTTTTCCCTCCTCCCATTGGTTATGTTTTGTCAAGGCAGAGAGACAGAAAGAGAATGAAGTTAATTAATCGACAAACAAATCGAAGAAGAGAAAAAAAAGAACGGTCATTACACGCAACATTTCTGCAAGGCATATCTCAGTGTGCCCTGCAGACACACTGGAACGCGAGAAAAGCGAAGCCGAGAAGAGAGAGAGGCAGAGAGACGACCCCCCTCTTTTCTCTTCACTCATGTGTCGCAAAAGGCCTGCGGACAGAATCCATCAGCAAGCCAACAACACGTGTGCAACTGCAGTCAGCGTGCACCTGGATACGTGCGCGATGGCAAGTCATGCCGATGCTCATCGAAAAATCTTTTTCTTGGGCGTAACGGGCACCAGAAAACAAAACTTCTGGTTTTCATACACTGTATATAAAAGGACCTTTCTGCCGCCAACGAGCCGCAGTAAGGGTGCCCAGTATGCTCACCCTTCAGCAGTGTTGCTGCCCCTTCAACTACTATACACCCTCTGCTCCTGTTCGCCCACACCACTAAACGGGGTTCTTTTCGTTTTGATCACTGAACTAGCACAACGCCCTCCAACCCTTATGATGGCGAATTCGAGATAGCAATGGCTTATCATAGGGACAAACAAACGATATTGGTTGCGGCCCCACTACACTTCAAATGGGTGGTTGACTCGAAAGAGAAGCGGATTTTTCGTCTCCTTACTCGTTTTTCTTCTTGCTTGTTTGCTATTGCGCTTTCGGCCCCCTCTCCTTCCTCAATTTTGCTCTTCCCTAACGTCTCCACGCACTCGTATCGTTCCTACAATCCGAAATAAGCGTATGAGAGGGGAGAACATAATTGACTGTCTGTCTGTCACACACACACACGTACACCTATCCGAACGAGGTGGTAGCATGCCATAGAAACTCTACACTTGTGTTGCCACCGCAAGCGTACTACGCTTCTCTGCGCACCTCTTTTTTTCTAGTGTGTTGCCTGTTTCCATATTATCTTTCATCAAACATCCCTCCCCTTTCGCATCCTTGCTGTCTCTTCCCCCCCCTTTTTTCCCTCTCCCCTCCCCGATTTCGTGGCATCGTCACGCATTCACTCACCTTGCATAGACACTGGCCTTTGTATGCTTTTCTGTGTTGTTCTTGTTGTTTGGCTCTCGTTCTTGTCTCCCTGACGTTATTTCTCTCTCCCTTCCATACACACACACATACACGCCAGCACTCATTTTGGATTTCTCTCTCCTCCTTCGCCATCATTTTTGGGTTCCTGTGATACATACGTCGGCTTCAGTTTTTCCATACACAAACGCGCGCGCAGACACGCACAGAAATCAAAAGGACTGGGCGTTCGAGGGTGTACTGAGAGGACGAAGAAGGGAATGACGTAGGAGGGGGGGCTGGAGTGATCTGTTTCCACCGCCCTTGTTTTTTCTCGCTCTCTTAGTTTTTCATATCGCTTGGCTTTTTTCACTTCACAAGAGACAACGAAGCACCAAGCACAGAGAACCATGTCCTCTAGGAGCCCGCATCGTGGACGAGGCTCTGCAAGAAGTGGCACCTTCCTGTCTGTGGGCATGTCATCCTCGTCGCCATTGAGTCCCCACGCATCGTCGTCGTCGCTCTCACGGCATGCGCATCACACGCGGCTCATCGCCTCACTCGCAGGTTCCACCGCCGGTCCGACGGCGCCGATGATTGGGACAGCGGAGCTGTGCACCACCGGTGCATCTCCGTCACCCATAGACGTTTCGCGCCCATCCACATCCGTAGAGGGAATGTCGTCTCTTACTGCGCTCACCGCGAGCTCTCGCCAAAGCCCAACTTGGATCCCAACTCGCCTCACGTCATCCTACTGTGTATTGAGTGCGGCCGGGCTGCAGGAGGACTTCTACACAAGCTGTCTGTCCTGGGGGACCAATCAGATGGCGCTGGCACTGCAGGAGGATCTCGTGCTGTTTCATCCGAGCCACCCACGGCAGGCGTCGTCGACAGCACGCATCTCGAACCCCCCTGCACCCGGGGAAGTTGGCAACAGTATCGGCACAACATCCTCTGGCGCCTTCTCGGGTCCGCGACGGGCGACGGCGGTTGCGATGACCCGCTGCCGGGAGACGTCCTGTTTCCTGGGCATGTCAAACGGTGCCGTGGAGATGTATGAGGGACGCGGGGATGGCACATTGCACTGCACTGTTGCCTTCGCCATGCCACCGCCGCCGACGGACTACCTGAGCTCGCTCGTACTCGGCCGTGGCGATTGTGGTGGTGTTACCTCAGCAACCTCATCAGCTTCTCGCGCGGCACGTGCGCTTGATCTTCTCAGCTCTTCTGTTTCGTCCATCAGCTGCGTGGGCACCAGCAGTCGCCATCCTTGGCTGGGGTCTGCCACCACTGCTGCCCGCGGATTGATCACCCTTGATGCAAGGCAGGTGCAGCCTGCCATTCGCTTTGGCATGGACGCCGAGCTTAGCCAAGACGAGCGCGCACCGAGAACATCCCCATTGTCTGCACCTGCCTCGTCGGCTGTTAGTGGCGAGCCCAGCAAGCTGCAGCGCGCCGCCACATTTCTACGGCAGCACGATCGACTGTGCAGCGTGTCGTGGAACGCGACGGGCTCGCTGGTAGCGACTGGCAGTGGAAGTGGCATTGTAAAGGTGTGGTCCCTGAGCGCACCGCAGCGCCCCTTGCATACCTTTATCGTCGATCAGGACTGCTCTGTGAAGGCCCTGTGTTTCCACCCTGGAAGTCCCTATGTGCTGCTAGTGGGGGCCTCCGCTGGCGCGGCGGGGCTGCGCACGTACGACTTGTCCGGCGCCGAGCCCATTTTGACCTCCGCTGGCGCCACGGCAGCTCCTGTAACACAGGCGTTGTACGATCCCGAGGGCCACTACGCAGTGACCGGGGCTGGCGTTCCTTTGTTGCCCGCTCCGCTCTCGTTATCACCACCGGCCTACCCAGCGCTGGCCGCTCACGCAGAGCTTGGTGCGGCTAGCGGAGGTGATGGCAGCGGCTTTCATGAGTACGGCACTGGTTGGCACCGTTCCCCATCAACTCGCCTCAGCGTAGCCAACAGCAGCAGTGTCATTGGTGCATCTGGCGGCTCCTCTCTCTGGCACGGCTCGTGGAACGAGACGGAGGTGTTAGCCGCTTCTCCGAGCGCGACTCTTGACCCGACCGCTGGGTTTGCTGGCACCACTGCCAGTGCAAACAGCAGTAGCTCAGCGGTAGCGCACAGCGCTCCACCAAATGCGCTTGTGGTGTGGCGCTGCGGTATCAGGCGCCGCGAGAATTACCTCCGAGAGGCTCTTCTCCAGCGCCGCAACTCGCGAGGCGACAGCAAAGGTGGCCGAGACGACTTTATTCGGCACAGTGACGACGCGGATGATGACTGCGGTACCGAGGATGAAGACGTAAGCGACGTCGAGAGTGATGACATTACCCAAGTGGACCGTCGCGTCCGAGATGATTTGTGGGATTCTACCGCTATCACCGGCCGCGGGCACAGCAACGCTATCGGTTATCCGAGGTCGGAGTGGATGCCAATGTACGCCCTCCCTGGTCATCGTGCGCGGCCGCTGCTTATCTGCGCCCCCTTCCCGCAGTCGCCGTTTGCCGGCTGCTACGCGTCCATTGCAGGCGGCGAGGATGGCACGATCCGTTTTTGGCGATTCTTCGAGACCACGTCGGATGCCACGCACTTGCAGCACCGTCGCCAAGCCCAGCAGCAGTCAGCGACGACCCAGGAGGACATGGATTTGCTCGCCACCCCAGTGCTGCGGTGAGGGGAAGAAAAAGACGTGCCTCTTTCATGTGAGTTTTGGACACGCGACGGGTGGGTGGGTGGGTGAGTACTGATTGTGAAGGATGCTCTTGTCTGTTTACCTTGTAGCGCATCCCTCGTGCCTTGTCGTTGAGAGGATCAACGTGGTGAGGTGTGCTCTTGGGTGCGTGTAAAGCACCACTGGTCGAGGTTCGAGGTTGTTACTTAAAAGAAGAAGAAAAAAATCTGGTAAAGGAATTTTTAAATAAGGATCGGACTAGGCGGATCAGAGGTATGATTCACGCGCTCATGAAGCAGAATCGTGCATCAGAGACGAAGGCAGCGCTGGGATTGTGTGCGGGGCTATGTGGGCACAAATGCACGGGACTGGAACGTTCTCTCCTCCGCTCCCCTCCCTTTATGTCGTTGTGCAATATAATCAATGTGTGGTGAAGTGGTAAAGTCCTGTCGCCCTCCAAAGCATCATCGACCCCCCCCCTCCCCCTTGCATTTTTTTTACCTGTCTCTCTCTCTGCAGTGGTGGCCACCATTCCTCGTCTTCTTCTGCTGTTTCTTTTTCATCTGATAAGCCAAAGAAGACGGAACGGCGCTATCTGTGCGAGTTGTTACCTCCTCTTTTCAGTCGCGCTGAGCTTTACAGATGAAACTGTGAAGAGAGCAAACACGCTTGCCTCGTTGCTCCCTTTCCTCGACGAGAAGGCACATTTAAACTTTGGAGAGTATACAGTACGCTCGAGACAACCGCATATGTCCATAACCCCTTCGCCTCTTGGTGTCCAATACTGTACGCTACTTTCCCATCGCTTCATCCAGCGTCGTTTCATTATCGTTGACAGTGCAGCCTGCATCGTCCTCTGAGCTGCGTTCTAGTCAACGTGTTGCCAATTCGACTTCCCCTGTTCCCAGCTTGTTAGGAAGCGAGCGTACCAACAACTCACTTTGCCCGACGGTTTTGAGCGGATCACTCCCCTCACGAGGACAGCGTGACACGGGCCCTCCGCCACTAAGTACGGGCACACTTGCGACAGCGCAAGAAGGTTTCACGGCATGTCTTGCGAGCAGCGTGATCTCTGTGTGTGTTCTCTCCCACAAAAGCCATGTTGAAGTTCAGCTCGATCAGAACCCCGGCGATGTTACTCCCGTCACCGCTATTGGAGCGAGGTCTGGTCCTGGCCAAAACGACTGCTTGACGGAAAAATGAGACCTACAGGCGTGACAAAGACGCGGTGAAATTTGTTCTTCCCAAGTTACGGAGGAATGCTGACGAAGCGTTCGCGACTAGCAGAGACTGCCAGTGATCCACACGCTCTCCCCTCCAGTCGCGCGACACTGTTGACAACGCTGCCTTTTTTACCTTTTTCTTCGGCATTTCTCTCTTATGGCGCTACTGGTGCCGTTCTGCTGTCTCCTGCGCTCTCTCATTTCTGTGCTCTCCTCAGTCTCCGTGAGCTTCCTGCATATGCTCTTTAAGCTGTTGGCCTAACGCATACTAGAGTGATGATCCCTCTCCCTTTCGCTTTCACGTTGAGCGGCTCGTTTTCTCTTCACATATCAAGCATTTCTGGTCACATTCTCTGCTCAGCCCTCTCAACCTCCACCCTTTACTCACCTACACCACCTCTCTTTCTCTGTCTTTCCGGGATTCCACAACACAACTCTTCAACGATGCAACGTACTTCCCATCCCGCACGAGCACCAAGTCTATCTCAAGGCAAGCAACCCAGGTCAGCAAGATTAGCGGCAGCAGAACGTGACGGCGACCTGTATGATGGGTGACTCTCTGACTGAGTTACTGTCTGTATGTGTATCTATGTAAGTACTTGAGGACGTCCTTCCTCCTTGAAGCATTTTATTCTACTTGCTGTTTTTTTTTTTGCTTTCCACTGGCACTTGCCTTATTCCACATTTTTTGGGGGGATGCGCGCCCCCTCCTTCGCATATAGCGCATCTGTTAGCAAACAACTTTTCACCGAGACACACACACACACACACAACTCACCTGCAGCCTTTTTGGCACGAGAGATGAAGTTCATGAACGTGGCGCTGGCCGCAGAGACGGTAGTCATCATCATCGTCATCCTCGTGGTGCCCTACACGGAGATCGACTGGCGCGCGTACATGGAAGAGGTGGAGGGGTTCCTTCATGGCGAATTGGACTACCGCAACCTGAAGGGCGGCACTGGGCCGCTGGTCTACCCGGGCGGCTTCATTTGGGTGCACACGGTCCTCTACTATTTAACCAAGAAGGGTGAAGCCATCGAGTTGGCTCAGTTGATCTACGCTAGCGTCTACCTCGTGACACTGGCAATGGTTTTGCGCCTCTACAGCCATTCTGGGCATACGTGGAGGGTCATTATACCACTCTTCATCTCGAAGCGCATTCGCAGCCTCTATGTGCTGCGGCTGTTCAACGACTGCTGGGCCATGCTGTTCTTGTTCGCTGCCGTCACCTTCATCGCTGGCCGCCCCAGCGGCGCTGGCAAGCGCTCGCGCCAGTGGCTCATTGGATCCATCTGCTTTACCATCGCCGTGTCAATCAAGATGAACGTGCTCCTCTTCGCGCCAGGCATGCTTTACGTAATGCTCCGCACGCTCCCCCCCAGGCGAGTCGCGTGGTACCTTTTTATCTGCGCGGTGTGGCAAGTAGTCGCAGGCATGCCTTTTCTCACCCACAACTATAAGGCGTACCTATCGAAGAGCTTCGAGCTTGATCGCGTCTTCATGCACCGGTGGTCGCTAAACTACCAATTCCTTGATGTCGAGCTTTTTACAAAGCCTGGATTTGGTCAGGCGCTGCTCGCGATGACGGCTGCGACGTGGGTTCTGCTGTGGCGCATGCGCTGGGCCCCACGCACGTACTTGACGGATGCAGAGGCACGTGTGTTGCATCCAGCAATCGCCGATACTCGTCGGCAGAACACTTCCTCACTCCTCCACGCTGTTGAAGACGAAGAGATGGTGGACGACGAGGCGCAAGAGCAGGCGGTGTACGCGTCCACACTACTCACCTTTTTTGAGGCGAACCTCGTCGGCGTTATATTTGCCCGCTCCATCCACTACCAGTTCTACACGTGGTTCTTCTACACTGTCCCCTTTGTCCTCGCCTACACGACATACCCATGGCCGCTGCGGATCGTGAGTTGTGCCCTCATCTCTCAGGGGTTCGAGTCCTTCCCACCGACGCCGAGAACGTCGGTGATGTTACAGAGTGGCTTTGCCTTAACTCTGTTTGCGTTTATCTTTTGGGGTCGTGACACTCCTCACGCTGCCACACCGAGAGAGACATATCGGACCAAGAGGCGGGGAGCCGAAGCTGCAGCAAACACCGCTGGCGGGCGGTCACGCACCAGGCAAAAAGAAACAGCGTGAAGAGGAGGGACATCACATCGGAAGCCGCCGCCCACCCCCATTGAGTCGACACTGGCAACCGATACCGTTGCCTCTGCGAAACGCTCATCGCGAAGTAGATTGACCTCATGTCTTGCATCGCAGGCTACGTCAAAGCCGCTTCGCAAGCAGACAGCGAGTAAATGCATACCTGCCCACAAGAAGGTCAAGTGGTGATCACCATACGCCATCAGACCAGTTCTCTGCGCGACGTTCGAGTCACTTCCTCTTCCTCCACCTGAAGCGTTGGCTTCGAGTAGACGTTTGCTGCAGTGGGTTTTTGGTCATCATCTCGCTGTGCTGTTTTTCTGCCGTCAGCGCTCAAACGTCTCATGGGGATGCCTGTGTGTGCGGCACCAGTGCGTGATCATGCGTCCATCAAACCCCCCTTTCATTTCACACGCAATGCGGCTCCTCACCTCACTTGTTACCTGTGGCTTCTCTCTGATGGAGAGGAACTACAACAGATGCTGGAGAGTATCGCATTCTTTAACGTGTAACTGGGCCACGAACAGGCCACCAAACGTACACGCACACACACCGTCACAGCCCACCTACGCCTCTGTAGCACTGCGGCTGGGCCCTGGCCGCCTGGGACGAGCCGCCCTGCCGACGAATCGGGCCGTGCGCCTTGACGGACTCGTTCCCGTCCTTCCCCATCCCCCTTTCACATACGTGCAGCGCGATTGGCGCCAGACGGACTCGGATGGACTGCACGCCGCGACCCAAGCGGGCCCTCTCCAGGGCTCTGCTCGAGAACGGGGGCAGTGGCGCCTGTCGTGCGGGTAACATGGGAGTAGGCCAGGCACATGCCGGATGAGCTCAAGGAGTAATGTGATCAGCCTCAGGTCAGGGGTCCTCTAAGAGCCTGTAGCCTGCCTGCGTGCTGTGTTTCACCCCCCCCTGTCGCTCCAAGCCGCAGCATCCCATAATGTGATGTGGCAACTCCTCACATGGGAGTCTGAGGGACTCGATGGTGTCATTCAGGATGCTCTCGTCATGCTTCCGGCATCTGTGCCGCATCGGCGCACCTGTTCGGATGTGGGAGGTGCCGCACATTTCGCGCACGTGCACATTGAAGTTGATCGGTGTGGGTCTCCTCGCGCCTCTTCTGTCCATCATTCTTGCCCCTTCTCACCTGCGGATCGCTTGCCTGGATGCGATACACCATGTCAGCTGTGCTCGACAGCGCGTGTACACAGTGCTCACGTCCTGGAAACGTGGAGTCTGCTTCTTGGCGACGTTGTGGTCGGGGGAAGAGGGTTCACTGTCCACGGCTTCCGTTCCTGTCGATCCCACTGGAGGTGTGTCTGGATGGCCTGCCCGCATGTGCCATGGCATGTAGGTTGTTGCCATGCGCCTGTGACAGCACGGGCACACGACTTTCTCCTGAATCCGCACACCTTTGGCAGACATGGGTGCGCCGTATGTGTGTTGAATAGTCGACACAAGTTGTAGTGAGCTGGTGCAAACATGCGCATGCTGGCAGGTCTCTCCAGCACAGGGCGAGCCTAAGTCTGTCGGCCGACACCACGAGTGGATACTGCACGGTGAGGTGGGCTGGAGTCATAGGGAATGCTGGAGACGAAAAGGAACGTGATGATTGGGTATACAAGTTGTATGGAGGTACGCGCCTACACGTGCATTATGTACACATCTACGTGTAGTGCCCCTCCACAGTATTAGCTCCAGATCACGCACACTCATCTTCTCCCCTTGAGCTCATATTCTGACAGTCCCTTCTAAGATGCGTTGGAGACGCGTGCCTCCCCCTCCCCCGGACCTCTCACAGGGTGCACGAACCGAACGACTAGAGGGAAGAGAAGTCGTGCGCAAAACTGAACAGAGAAAAAAGAAAAGAATGAAACAGGAGAACGAGTGATCTGTTCCAGCCAATCGCTGGTCATGGTGGCGCAGCGCTCGTACCTTTTGAATATTCGCGCTTACGCAGTGCTTATTTTTTTCCGCCAACATAGAATGCTCACTTTTCCACGGCTATATTTACTCTAGTTTCCCCCCTCTCCTCGCACCCTCCCTCTTTCCTTTTCTCACTCGCCGTCGCCCACAGCCACTACAAGGAAAGTACCACGAGCACTCATCAACAGACATAGTACTCTTTTCCTCTTTTTGCTTTATTTTGCACTCCGTGCACACCGCCATTATCTGCCAGCGACTGTCGCCGCGGCTTTATCATTTTGTATCACTCCCCTCACCTTCTCTCTGGACCTATAGTTTTGACCCTTCCATTCCTCAGTCTTTCCTCGTTCTACCAAAGGGTAGTCCTTCGCTATCTTACTCCTTACGCGCCCCCTTCCCTTCCCTGCCGTCCCCACTCAAGCACACCAATAGGAGCCCTCTCAAATATCCGAACATAGCCAAGGCGCCTCGGCACAGTCTACTGTCTTTTCCTCTCTCCCCTCGACGACTCCAGCTCACGTCATCGAGGCTGCAGGAGCAGACGAGGGCGAGCGAGAAAAGAGGGAGCACACTTCCTTTCTCCACCAGACGCCTCTGCTACCACAGACCATTTCCTCTAGCACCGGCGTCTTGCCTTGTCTGTGTGGCTGCAATCGCTCTGTTGCAACGAAGTCGTCGTGCTCCCCCCCTCCCCCCCCTCTCCGTTCTGCTTTCCTTCGTGGTGCATAACTCTCGACTACGCGAAGGGGTAAGTTTTGTGCGCACCCACACATATTCCATGCGCACGTATACGTCTAAGTTCGCTACAATACGTTTCCTGCTTGGTGTGCGTTTTCGTTTTGAATTTTGTTTGCTACCTCTTCGGTCCTTCCTCTTGCGCACCTCCTAGTGATTCCCGCCTCCCCCCTCCCCTACATCAACACCCCAGCACACCGTATTTCCCCTGCTTGTTTCGTTGCCGTCGCTGTCTTCTTCCGAAGTCCGCTCCTTTCCTTGTTTGGTGCATCGGCCCATACACACATCGACATACACGCGTACTCGTACGAAACACACGCCTGCTGGCATCTCTGTTCTCTTCCCCCCCCCTTCCCTCCCTCCCTCCCTCCCTTCGCTGCTGTTTATTGTTTTGCACCCTCTCCTCCGCTCTCTTCACACCACCCTCTCTCTGCAGCTTTCACCTTTTTGCTCTCCGTCCTTCCCACTCAGCTGCTCACTCCTGTGGATAGTTGTCCTTCATTCTTTTAGGCGTGTGTCCTTGACTGTGGCTGATCTTGTGCGTTTCGTTCTCCAGAGCTGCCTTCCTTGTTTTCGTGTATGCTCTAGACTGTAGAGGCAATCGAAAAGCTGCTGCAGGCGCAACCTGTGCGCGTCAAGGCAACCGAGCTGCTCTCGTTGTGTCGTCAAGCTGATTTTCTTCTTTCCCTTTCTTCCTGTTTGTTTTGCTGGTGTGCTTCGTCATCTCGGCTCTTGGATCTGTAGTTTGTCGCGCGCACACGCTTGCGTCCTTTGCGTCCGTGTCACTTAGCTATCATTTTATCGTTTCCTTGTGGTGGTTGTCTCGTCTTGCATGTGACTGCATCGACCTCGTTTCGCTTGTTGGGATTTTTCGTCGTTGTGTCGCACTAGTGCGTGAGGAAGGGAACTCGTCACGTGAGTGTCTTGCCGGCGTCGACGCGTGAAGCGCATCTGCACACGCTCGCACTCCAGCGCAACTTCGCTCATACACAGGGGATCCGATACGCATATTGCGTCCGACCAGAACTCCGGTCGGTTCTTTCATATATATATTTCTTATCATTTTAAGCGTTTGTGCTTTACACCATCTATTGGGCTCAGCTCCCCTCTCTCTCTGCCTCTGCCTCACTCTTTCAACTGTGGCCGCGCTATCATGCCAAAGTTTTCTCTGTTTGGCAAGAAGGAAAAGAAGACAAAGGCTAACGAGGTGGTCAGAGACGAGGGCAGCAGCGTGGCCTCCTCGACGGCGACCAGAGCGGACTCTAACAACTCATGCAAGTCGGCGAAAAAGCACAGAAAAGGGATAACTGCGCCTCACGATGCGGCAAGCGGATCTACGCCTTCAGGTCTAACCGCGTCACCCACCGGCGCCTCTGGTCCTACCGTCGAACCTCCACAATCGTTGTCGTCCTCAAGCAGTCGGAAATCCTGCTCTGGAAGTGCTACGCAGCCATTGCCGCCGCCGCCATCGACTCATCTGACCGACTTGTGTGGTCCTCGGCCGAGTGTAGCCCATCTCAAGCTCCAGCGCTCCAGGCTCGATGATGTCCTCATCTCTACCCAGCGCGGCGTAGATCTGTTTCCGCGCGAGATGTCGGACCTAACAATCCCGCAGCTGACCGAAGTGTTTCAGGTCTTTCAGACCTTCCTCGATAGATGCGCGAGCACGGTGGTGAGGCAGGAGTCTGTGTTACAGCTGCATGCAATTCTCCCCGAGATCGCCGCTGTCGACACCACGATGACTACGGAGTCGATTAAGGCGCAAGGCTTTCACCCGACCTTCGCAATTGAACCTATGCTGAACCACCTGCTAGAGCAGCCGGCGCCTCTGCGCGCGCGCCTCTGTCTCGCCATCTACCGCTTCTGCCGAGAGCTAAACGAGGAGCTGGAAGATGACCTGCTCTCTAAGGAAACGGGGTTCTTCGGCAGCCTGCAATCCATGAACCCGAACCTGCACCCCACCGCTGGCAGTGACTACGGAAACTCTGAAGATCTATGCCACACCTCTTCCTGTTCTGGTGATTTCGTGGCGAGCCAGACTGCGAAGATGGAGCGCTGTCCCAACATTGATCTCCCGAAGATCTACAACCTTCTCCTACACAAGGATGGTTACCTACCGAGCGCCGAAGAGCTCAACGAAATATTTCTGCGAGCGCAAGAGTTGCTGCGAGCTGAACCAAATGTGTTGATGGTAGCGATGCCGGCCGTCCTCGTCGGGGACTTGCATGGACAGATACGCGATTTGCTGAAAAATGTTCTGGCTCTCGGGGGCCCACTCGTCTCGAGTGAGGCTCTGGCACTGGCGTCCCCTAAATCCTCTGTGACCAAGTCGAAGACGACGACCTCCCCGAAGAGTGGCAGTGGTGGTGCAGCGAAGACCTTCAGTAGGGCCCCAAAAAGTAATGAGAGCCACCCTGCGCAGCCGCAGAACTACGTGTTCTTAGGTGACTATGTTGACCGTGGGCCGAACAGCTTGTGTGTGATTGCGCTGCTCTTCACCGCCAAGCTCTTGTCGCCGAACACCGTATTCATGCTGCGCGGCAACCACGAGTGCTCGAACACAAATCGCCTCTACGGCTTCCTCGACGAATGTCACCGCCTCTACCCCATTGTGAACAACAAGGTCACCACGCTTCGCATGGACGCTACACAGTCGCCGTCCTCAGGGGGCGCCGACGGTGCGACAGCACATCGAGGCGGCAACGGCAGTAACGACCCCTCGAACACGATGAATGTAAGCAGCAGCGTCGAGCCAACCGCTGCCGTGCCGAACGTGCGCGCCTTCTCCGCCGGCAGTTCGTGTCCTGATGACATGGGGTGGGACATGAAGGATCACCCGCTGTGGCTTGTCGCGAATGACGTGCTTCGTTCACTTCCTCTCTGCGCCGCGCTTTGCGAGGAGGTGGAGGTGGACGACCAGGCGCCTCTGCCACCCACCACTGCCACCACCGAGTCGAGCGTTAAACACTCAATTGAGGTTGACAGCCCCGAGAACCCTGGAACAACATCGAGCGCGAAAGAGCTAACCGCAACGAAGGCCTCAAAAAGTAGTGGCAGCAGCAGTGCAAACACCAGTTTCGTGGAGTCCTTCAAGTCGAAGAAGGTCGAAGCGGGTAAGTCGACTGCCGTCGCAGGCGGCAATGCACGCGCCACTAAGGACAAGGCAACCAATGCTTCCAGCGAATCGTTGTCATCGTTCCCGAAACGCGCCAGCACGTCCTTCACGAAACCGAAGAAGACACGGCAGGTCGTGCGCATATGCGCAATGCATGGTGGTCTGTCTCCCTTCATTGACGATAGCTTCGACGGCATCATTGCCATTAACCGATTCTGCAACATCGAGCATGGTGCGCTGGTCGACCTCACGTGGTCGGATCCATTATCCAGTGAAACAACCCGTGGCGCGACGACGGTGACCTTTGATCCTAACTCGAGCCAGGTACCTTTGAGCAAGTTTCAGTCTACCTGCACCTTCAATGGAACCCCCGTTGGTTTCACCGGCAATCCGCGTGGCACAGGGCACATCTTCGGCGAGGATGTCACGATAAACTTTATCAACACAAACCACCTGTACTTCATTGTGCGCGCACACCAGTGCGTGCAGGAAGGCTTTCAGTGGACGCATAAGGGCCGCCTGCTGACGGTCTTCTCGGCCCCCAACTACTGCGGTATGCGCAACAAAGGTGCCATCCTCCTACTAGACGAGAAGGGCGCCCCTACACTGAAACAGTACGAGTGCGAGAAGATCGAAGAGAGTCCGCACATGACTACCGCCGACGCACCGCAGCCGCCGAAGCTGTTCTTGTAGGAGGGCGCACTCCGTATCCCTTACCGGTGTTGCGGTGCCATGTGGAAACCATGTGGTTCGGCTGTTCTTTCTTTTACCCCTGTTCTGGCGAATACTAGTTGGCTAGGCGTGGTCCTTTCACTCGTCTCGCTGCTGTCCTTTGCATGTATGCATGCGCGCAGTTGTACGACTGTTTGGTAAACGACTGCTTGTTCGTGCCTTTCTGGGCTTTCTCGGATGCTATCCCCCGGTGATGCTTCATCTCTCTCCAATGTACCCAACGAGGATCTTAGTGATCATATTCGCTTTTTCTTTTTCCTTTTGCTGTTGCCTCCTCCCCCTCTTTCCCTTTCTCTTCCCGTTTTCTCGCCTGACGGAGAAGATGTGAGGGAGCGGGGGAGGGGTGAAGATCGTTCGGTTGCGTGAGCTCGTCTTGTTTCTGCCAGGGTTGTAGTGCTCTTATATATGCTTTCTTCGTCCGCATACGCGTACGTGGGCCCACCGCTGGCCTTGGCCATGCCGCCTGTATGAGCACGTAAAGGCGAAGGCACACACACACACACACGTGTCGGCATGGATGGGGCTCCCATGGATTCACAGGCAGAGGCCTCTCCCTTGATGATGATGCGGTGAATATGGACGTGCGTGTGACTGTCGCCTGTTGTTTTCGCCACTGCCTCTTTACTCTTTTGTATCTTCTTCTGCCTTGCATCGCACCTCACTTTGGTTTGTTTTCTCTGTTGGCACAACCCATACACGCATACTCACGAGCACCTAGGCCGGCATGCTGTAGCGCTTCGCCCTGTTCTTCATTTTTTCGTTTTCTTGGCACCTCCCCGTCTCACGCACGCTGGCACAAGCCGTGACAATGCAAAGTCCGGCGCCCTTGGGAGTTTTCAGTTTTCAAGGATGCCCGGCACACAATCGGCCGCTCCGTTCACGTCGGCGTCGACGTCGTCACTGTGGCTGCCGACGGCGCCTCAGCACCTGGTTGAGCGCGGGCCGCATGATACACTTGTTCGGCATTCACCTTACGGTCCTTCACGGAACACCACCTACGGGTGGGGCAATCTGTTCCAGCCCCCCATGACCGCCACCATTCCTGACCACCCGCGCATTCACATTGGAATCAGCTCGCTGAACGGTGTGCCAACTGTCAGTCAATCAGACAGGTCGATGCGCAGCCTGCTGGTCCAGTACCGTAGGAAGTTCAACTGCTTGGAGCACTGCTACCCGTACCATAGAGTAGGAGACGCGGAGACATGGAAGACGTGGGCAG
Source organism: Leishmania panamensis (assembly GCF_000755165.1). Lineage (NCBI taxonomy): Eukaryota > Euglenozoa > Kinetoplastea > Trypanosomatida > Trypanosomatidae > Leishmania > Leishmania panamensis. Next base: position 790,026 of record NC_025882.1, read on the forward strand.
ACATGGTGAAGGACAGCAATCTTGCCCACAGTGGCCGCATCAAGGAAAGCGAAACGGGGCATTGGAACCTCCGCCACACTTCAGTTGAAGGTGCCGTTACTGCCGGCATCGCCGCTGCAGAAGCGCCGCCGTTGCGCTCTTTCCGCGTCAATCCAAGCCGCTTCTCGTACACCATCAAGGCGAACAACCTCCTTACTCACGTCAAGCAACTGCAGATGGATGACGCAGAGGTGCTGAGTCATGTGCAGGTATTTTTCCGAGAGTTATGTCCGCTGCTGGAGCCGTTTTTAGGCCCTGTCGTGCTGCAGCTACCGCCGTCCTTTGGGTACTCCGTGTCTAACATGCAGCGATTCACTAGGCTGCATCAGCTGCTCTCTCAAGAAGAAGTTCTGTTGCAAGAGACAACGCTGCGGCCGTCCAAGGATGCGTCGTCTTCAGACACCTCCTCGACGCCAGCACCTTCCACATGTACGCTGCGGAGGCAGCGACGCCTCCGCGTCGCTGTGGAGTTCCGAAACCGCTCGTGGTACCGCGAGGAGACGTTCGCCCTTCTGCGCTCCTTTCGCTGGGCACTTGTGGTGGCGCATCACCACGACGACCCGACGTACTCGCATGTAGTGGATACCGGTGCGGGATTTCTCTACGTCCGCCTACATGGGCCGCTGGGGCGCAACGTGGGCGACTACGGTCCTTTGGCGATGCGAATGTGGGCAGAGAAGATGCTGCAGTACCTTCATCCAGCAGGGTGCCCTGCTGGCGGTGGCACGACGAGTGCAACACCAGACGAAACGGCGCGTGAAGTGTTTGTGCTCCTGAACAACAGCGACTCCAATGTAGGCGGCACGACAAGTTCTGCCGTGGATGCAACATGTCTTGCTGAGCAGATGCGACGTCTGCTTCAGTGCACATCCTCGTCAACACCTCCCGCCAAAACTGTGGCTGCTCCACCAGCCTCGCGTGTGGGTGCCCGGCAGCCACCAGTCATGGTGTGCGTCGAGGCGGGAGCTTTGTTTACGGAGACAAAAGACAACCACCGCACCTCGCTCCCTCAAGACGTGGAGAGCGAGGCGGACACTTCACCATCTAAGCGACAACGCACTGAGCCGCGAAGCAGCGGTGCGTGCGACGACGCGATTGTGATCGATTAGCGCTGCCGTGAAAAAAGCCAAGTGAGGCTCGTCACTGCACTGCTGCAGCACTGGTAGTGAGAGTAGAGTTCAAAACTTTCCCCAACACCCACCATAACAGCTCTGCCTCCTGGCCCATTTCTCTCGGTATCGCTCTCGATCGTGTACGTGTGCGTCCCCTTTTTTTGTTTCCCGCTTCACTGTTGCGATTCAACAGACGCACAGTGCGACATCCACGCACGCTCACACGCGGCGAACAAACATGCAAGGCAGTAAGGCGTTATGGAAGTGCAGCGCGGTGGGGTGGGGTCGAAGTGCGACGCACTCGGCAAAATTTGAGTGGAAAGCAAAAACGAAAGAGGCGACAAGGTTGAGATCAGAGCTTCAACTTGCCTCGCCTTCTTTCTCTCAATCTCTTTTCTCGATATCGCGCCGTGGGTCTCAGTACAGAGAGTACGCATATTTGTGTGCCCTCATGAGAGAATCGTTTGCTTGTTTTGCTTTCACGACCCGGGGAAGCAGAAGATGCACCCCTCTCTCTCGCTGGCCCCTCATGGCTACGCTGCATGACGCTCTCCTCTCCCCTTCCCGCCTCCCCAACAGCACTTACGTTTTCTGCTCTTTCGTGTCTTTCCTTTGCCAACTTCTCTCTTGTGTCTGTGTCGGTGTGACTACGCACGCATCACGGCGTTGGCAGACCGCTTTCTCGGCTCTCTATGCATGTGCGGCTTTTGACGGCAACTCGAATACAGCGTCGAAGCGAGGGAAAACAGACGACGGTCGTAGCCCATTTGCTTCACAACACCCACCACACGAGAGCATCAAGCACTCCTGGTACGCCAAGTTTGCGTTCACAAGGCATACACACACACACACAGACACACAGCTATCCATCCCCCCTCTCGCGCCCCAACTTCTCCTTTCTTTGTACTTTTTGTGTGGTCCGCGTCGCGCGCCCCCACTTCCACCGTTTTTGCATCTTCGTTCAACGCCACTTTTCTGTCAGGACAAGTAAGCAGGAAACCTCAATTTTTCGGTTTTTTTTCGCTCCTCTTGTTTTGTATATTCATGACTACAGTCGGCTCAACCCTTCTCCGATTTTTCCCTTCCCCCCCCCCTCTCTTCTTCTTTCGGCATTGAGCTTGTTTGGCTGTGTGTCTACGCTTTCCCACGCGCGCAGGAGGGGGCGATACGCAACTTGTCATGTGTAAGCAAGGACTCTTTTTCGTTTAATTGTTGCTCCCCGTATCGAAGACGCTTTGCGTTGCGCTGCTCGCCACATTTGGCCCCTATCTGACGCGTGGGATCATACACAGACACGTCCACTGACTGTATTCAGCGGTGCAGCTCATGAAGGCTCGTTTTGTTTCCCCCACTGGCAACTCCCCCTTCTCTCTCTCCTACGCAGCCTTTTTCTTCGCATTAAAATGCCCGCCAAGTCGGCCAATGAGCCGCCGCTGCCGCAAGGTTTGAAGGCACAACTCGACGTTCTCACTGCGACTAGGTGGGACGACGTCAGCGCTGATGAGGTTCAGGCCGCAGCACACCTCTCGCAGCTCCGCCTCGACTGGAAGGCGTTGGGCAACGCGTGCTACAGCAAAGGGTGTTTTTTGGTCGCCATTCAGTGCTACTCGCGGCTGCTGGAGCTTCCCGGCGGAGACACAGCACAGATCCGCAGCAATCGCAGCGCCGCTTACTTGCAATCGCTCATGTTGGCAGGCCCTTCGTTGGCCCTCAAAGACGCCGAGAAGGCTGTACAGCTGGATCCGAAGTGGTTCAAGGCCCACCTCCGCGTCGGTGACGCGCATTGGAAGCGCGGCCACTTCGCCGAGGCAGACGCTGCGTATCGTGAGGCGCTCGCCCTGCAGCCGGAGTGCGCCTCCGCGATAGCCGGGCTCCGTGCTTTGCAGGTAGAGTCGGAGAAGTTGTGTGCGGCAGCGGCCACGCTTCCGCCAAGGACTGCCATCCACGCGGCTGCAGCGGCGCAGGCAAAGGAGGAGGAACCGCCATTGACGCAGGAGCAGCTGGTTCAGATCTGGAAGAAGGACATCAGCACACATGAGGGCCGAACAGGCTGCCGACCGCGACAGGCGTCGCTCTCGGAAGCAGACAGGGAACAAGGTGCCGCCATCAAGCAGGCGTTTCTATCTCGCTTCCGTGCGAAGCTCGAGTCCAATGATGAGTTGAGCGCCACCCTTCGCGAGCGACGCGAAGAGGTCATGCTGTGTGGCGAGAAGGTCAATTATCGCGAAGCTGACAAACTCCGCAGCACCTACTCACACGCTACGAACGGTATCGGGCTGGGCATCTCATCCGACGCGTACAAAGAACACACAGGACGCGTCAATCACCGTACATGGTAATGAAGTAGCACATGGACAGCGAGTGAGAGGAGAAAAGGAAAAAGGGATAGGTAGAGGGACAGGAAGAGACGGTGCAGCACAGGAAATATCTCACGGCACGATCATTACACACATACACACGCACACAAAAGGACAGACTTGATTTGCGCCCTTTTGCTGTCTTCCACACCATCCCTCTCTCCTCCCTCTTTCTGTGTGTACATGGATCGCTCGTGATGAGTACGAGGCCTTCTTACCTTTTCTCTTTTCGCTCTCTTGGCCACGGATATGTGCATCTGTATACGTGGGGTGTGTCGATGCTTGCGCCTATGCCTTTTCCTTTCCCTTCTCTCCCACTCTCTCCCTTGTCTTTTCCTTTGTCTTCCCCCTTCTCTCGCCTCATTGGAACCATCTCTTTCGTGCGTCTTCTCTTTGTGTTTCCCATCGCTGCCTCCCCCTCCCCCCCCCCCGACAGGCACAGGGGTTTACTTGCTTTGATTTGCTGTTGTGTTTACGTTTTGTGCAGTTACTCTTCTCGTTGCTCGTCGTACGTTGGGTTCTTGTTGGTTTGCTTATTTGGTGTGCGTGTTCGCCTCCCATCTCTGACGACTCCTGCTTGGTTTATGTCGGTGCAGTGCACCAGCGGACCCAAGTATATGCCTATGCTTTGCTGCAGACATTTATGCGCGTGCAAGGCGGAGTGTACGCGTAAGCGCGCGTGTGGGTCTGTGCGTATGTATATATGCGTGTTGTCCATCTTCGCGACTCGCTATGGCCACTGAGCCCTCTTCTACTCTACGTGCACCTCGCTTCCGTGTTCTTTCCTCCTCTCCGGCGCATGCCTCTTTGTGTTCTTCTGCTCTGCTCTCTGCTCCTTGATACCCCCGGAGGTGCTAAGATGTATCCTAGCGGCCTTTGCTCTTGTCATATTTCTGGGAGGTGTTTCGGCCTTTCCTTCCCTGCAGGCTCGAGTTGAAGCTGCGCCGACGACTCAGGGAAAAGAACAAAATGCATCCTGTAAAGCAACAGAATATATGCAAGGGAAAAACAGAGTAACCATGCACACGCGTGAAGGCCGACTGGGGCTGCTTCCTGTGCTCGTAAAAGGGAGGAGAGGCTCACACGCAATTACCACCACTGTCGCGCTATTTAGCGACCAGCTCGCTCGGCACAAAATTGTGAAGCGACTTCTCCTCTAAGCCCATTCCTTCTCTTTAGCAGCCCGACTTCCTTGTTTTTTTCCTTCTGGGATCCTGAAGGCGAGAAGGTTGATGCTGCTTGTCCAAGAAATACCGCCGCTGACAATGATGAGCGATGAAGGCAAGTTAGAGTGCGATAACGCGACGGCCGCTTATTCAATCTTGCCCTATTGTGGCTTCGTCTTGTTTGTTCCAATCTGAGCCTTCACTTGTTGTGCCTCCCTTGCTCCTCTCCCCCTTCTCTCTCTCTCGCCTCACACACAAGCACTCCCCCTGCAGTCGGCTGAAACAGCTGTACCGCATTCTTTACGGCACCTTCCGCTATTCTGCACCCAAGCAGACCGTCGCAGTGATAATCTGCCCGAGAAGGAAGAACGTGTCATTTTCGCATATCACCTTCCTCCCGCACTCCATAGGTGCCGTTTGCACCTCAAGCAGGAATACGAACAACGAGCAAAACCCCCACCACCACCACCACCACCACCACCTTCAAAAGAACAGAAAGGCCACCAAGCCCTCTTAACCGCAGCGCAAGCACTTTCCTATTTGTGCCCCACCCCCACCTGCTCCTCCCTTTCCCATTTGCGGACCCTATCTTTGCTTTCCGCAGCTGTGCAAGTGGAGGGAGACAAGCAACATGTGTATGTTTAGGTGTGTATCTCTGTAGGCGCGTGTGTCGGCGTATACACCGATGTCGGCGTCTTCTTTGCTTGGAGGGGCTGTCGTTTCCGTTTTCAAGGCCTCTTGGGCTTTTCCACAACTTCGACTCACCGCGTGCCGGCTTTCTTCCGCACCTGACCCCCCCCCTTCATCACCACTCTTCCCAGCGCCTGTACGCTAATGGACCTCCAACACAGTTGTAACCTCTCCTTCTTTATCTTGATATTACACATTCACGCACCCGCACAGCCCCACACGCGCAGACACGGTCAAGCACCGTGCGCTTGTCGTGTATACCGCACGCCGCTGTAGGCCCGTACCTTTGCTTCTCTCTCCCTCACCCTGGCCCCCTTCACACACGCAGAATACACGCATCACCTGTCGACCTCTTACGAAGGCAGCAGCGAAGAAGAGGAAGAAAAAGGAAGCGAAGGGACACGAGCGCAAGGAGAGCCATTATGCGGTTGTTGAGCATTCGCTCCCTTTTCTTTCGCTCGCTGAGCCCGCAACCGCCTTTGTTGACCGCACGTAGGCACTGCACCACCCATCTCTTATTCTCCCCCTCGCCCTCGGACTCTCGTAAGTCACACATACGCTCACACGAGCAACGACTCTTTTTACCCCCTCCCCTCCCTGCATCTTTCCTTGTGGAGTTTCTCTCCTCGTGTTTTGTAAACCCTTCGGGGGAGGGATCGTGGCTGACTGTGGCGGCTGAAGATTCCCCTCTCCTCCCTCGGTGAGCATTTGTGTGCGGGTGTGTGTGGGTCGATGTAGTTTTGCTGTGTTGTTTTACCTCTTCGCTCTTAGCGTCCTCCTTGCCCTATTGTTGAGCGCTGCCTGTCCCTCTCGTCTTGGGGTGAGCGTCTTCTCTTGGGCTCTCTCTCTTTCCCTTGACATCCCTTCCCTTAAATTCTTCTGATCTCTCCTCTCTCTCTCTCTTTCCCCCTGTGTCGCTGCCTGTGCTGCTCCTCTTTCGGTGCCTTTGGTGACTCTGGTGTAACTCCCTCCCCCTCTCTCTTTTCTTTTTATCCTTCAGGTCAATTCAGCACGGACACGCTCTTCTTCTTCGCTCTTTCCCTCGTGGGCGAATGTGTGTCTTCGTTTGCTTCACTTCATCACCCCAGCCGTCGTCGTCGTGGCTCTTTTTGCTGCTTCGTTTATTTTTTTTTCTTTTCGAACGCCGGCATTGAAGTCGCCGCGCGTGTGTGGGTTCCTCTTAGTGGTCTTTTCATTGTGCTTCTCTCTCCTCCTCCCCCTGATGGCGGAGATGCACCTCAGTGCGTGGTATCCAGGGTACAGTACCCTCACTCTCTGTGGGGAAACCAAGCAGCCCCTGTCCCTGCCAGTGCCAAGTCGCTTCTGGTGATGAGAGGGTCAGGCAGCAATGACGTAGCAAAGTCCGTGCGATTTCGTCGCTGCTGATGTCGGCGGGCCTGTCCTAGACTGCGTGGCGTCGAACCGACCTGCAGCACTGCACACGTGTGTATCATGCACATGCTAGGCTAGGTGCCAGCGTGGCTCGAACGTATCTCACCCGGCCCTCGCTGCCCACTGGTGTGGGGCGCCTGCACTACTGCGCGCGATGCACCAAGTGGCGACCGGCCCAATGGGAGCGGCTGCGAGGCGATGTGGGGAGCGGGTGGACAGAACTCGAGGCAGGGGCCGTGCTCCGATGACCGAGTCGGCGCGGTGCTGTACCTCGCGTGTCTACGGCCGCTTCGCGCCGCGCGACGGACCTGTGAGTAGCCGGAGGCAGAGTGGAGTTGAGCCCATGTTGTATGGCAGAGAATGGGCATGAGGAAAGAAAATGCCATTGACATCCAGCATCTCTTCACCATCCTTTGTTTTCCTCATCCTCCTTCAGTTGTGTGAGTATGGGTGGGCCCCGTTGTTGACGTAGCCTCTCTGTCCTCTCTCGCATTGTGGAGCATATCACAGCATACAGACATGCACACACGAAGGGGGACAAAAACGAACACTCTTACTTTTTCCTCTGTTTGTACACCGTCAGCCTGGCAGAGAGAGAGGGGGCTGAACAGGCGTTTAGTGGAGCTATGCGAGTCAGAGTCAGCGGTCTTGGAGGGAACGGGGGGAAGGCCAGGGAAGGAAAATTAACGCGCCCCAAACGATCGAGAAGATCAACGCGAAGGACAACCTCGTATTGGTGCTACCCCCTCTCGCTCTTCGTCTTTTCCCTTCCGCTTTCCGCTCTCGTTCTCCACCCGCTGTTTCGTGCTCCATATCCCCGCTTTTCTGCGTGAGGTGAGGTGGCTTCGGTGTGTACTGCCCCTTGCTCCCGCGTTATACACTAGTAGGGTAGTAGGTGGCGTGCACGCCCGGCGATCATCTGGTTGGTTGGTTTCTTGGTTGCTGTCGCTTCCGTCCCTCCCTCACATCGTTTGTTGTCAGTCTGTCTTGAAGTCTCAATCATACCCCTCCTGTGTCTTTCTTCGCACGACTTCCTCATTCCCCCCTACTAGCCCCACATATCGACTCGCAAAGGGCGTGGACTGAGCCGGAAATGCGTATCACCACAGCGACAGTGACCTTCCCCATTGGCGCCAGGGGCGCTGAGGCTCGAAAAAGGAGCGCAACGACCATCGGCACCGTCTCCAGGGCAAACGTACGACGATGCCCCCAACCGAAGCTCATTTTTACTCCTAGCGGCACAGTCGTGAGGGCGGTGTCAGGCTGCGAATTTAGCACCTCCACCACTGAGGGGGCCATCGACACCAATGGCAGCATTGACAGCCGCAGTGTGGCTGCCTCGGTGCTTCCCATATCTGTCGCGCCATCCTCTGGTAACGCCCACGTACCTGTGCGGTCGATCTCAGCCTGTGCTGTGCTGGAAAACCAGATTGTGTCTAATGACACTCTCGAGGCGACGAGGCGATCAGGCGCCGCAGGGTTTCCATCTTCGGGGAAGAAGGACATCTGCAGCTGCAAGATCCCGCCAGCCACCACTAACGACCCCATGACAAACATCCTCAATACATGCTTTACTGCTGAAGCACCGCTGGGGGTAGTTGAGGACTCCAGAGCCGCTGCATTCGAAGGAGTTAGAGCAAACTCTCCTTTCGTTTCGAGCTCCTCCTCCTCTTCCGACGCAATATCTGCGCTGCAATCAAAGGTTGCGCACGCGGCCGAGCGCTCCTCCGCGACGCACCGGAGTAGCAACGGCGTTGTCGCGGAACGGCCGCAGCTGCACCCATCGCTCACGCAAGACAACCGCAGCTTCCTCAATCCAGGCTACTCGTCCGACCCCTCAGAGTGGAACAGCAACGACGGCGGCGACAGCAGTAGACATGCAGGTAGTGATGACAGCGCCGGTGGGTCAATGCACCAGCATGGCCCATCAGCGGCACCTTCCAGACGAACCGCACCAGCTGCCGTACCCTCGGTGCAGGGCAGAGGAAGCTGCACTAGCACGCCTCCGCCTGTGGTGGTTACCACTTCCAGTGGGGACGAGAATCAGACCACCCTCACCTTCTCTCTTCCGACCGCCGCAGAGGAGCAGGCGACCTGGCAAACGTACGACACATACAGCGCCCAGCGACCGAAAAGGAGTCATCACAGAAGCCACCCCAGCGTCATAAAGCACCGCTCTCAGAGTCCCGCTCCAGCGTTCCCGGCCGTCCTGAGCACCTCCACATCTGTAGGGGGGCGCGAGGTGCTGCAGCTACTTCCTAGGCTTTATCAACGTGCACAGGTCATTGTAGCATCTACCATAAAGACCGCCACCCCCACGCCAGCACTGCCGCAGACGAAGGCGGTTTCATCAACGATGACGACTAAGAGGAAAGACACGTTGGGCGAGTTTCCCTCCACCGAGTACCTGCTCGACGCGGCTCAGGCGTGCTTTGGCGCACGCCGTTTCCGAGCCCTCATGGCCGCTGTGACCACAGACGGAGACACCCTCGTCCCCACGGTAGTTCAAAACAATGGCCGAGGAGCGCCCACCATCTCCACTGCGTCAAGGTCGCGGTTGTCGTCGTCGTCGTCCCAAGGCTTGACAATAGAGGAGGCGCTCTCCTTCTTGAGCCGCCTCAAGTATGCACTGGCCTCGGACGTTCCCACGCAAGGGAACAGAAAGCAGGCGGAGCCGCCTGCGAAGCTGGAAGTGGTGACTGGGGGCATGGAGCCGGATCGCCCAGCGAAGGCTGCTTCATCACAGCCACCTCTTGGCCTGCATGCTTTGAGAAAGACACGTAGCGTCTCTGCCCCCAAGAGTCAAGCTGCTCCCCAGGTGTACCGTATCCCTTCTGCACACGTCGGTCGACGCAGCAGCCGACCCCCACCGACCCCTACCGCGCGGATGGAGGTGAGGCGTTCGACGCCGGCGTCTTCCCCGCCTTCGAGGGCAGAGGTGACTGGGGCGGCAGCGTTGACCGGGCCTCGGAAGCCAACTGGACGACGTAGGGGCCCGCGCCGACGAGCAGCACTGCCGCCGCCATCGCCGCATCTGTCGAGTAGCGACTCGGGCAACCCAGACGCAACTTACAGAGGGGACGTCATCCGCATGTACGTGCAACGCAAGGCATTCGCTGAGATCGCAGAAGGCCAGGACCGCCGTCGCAGCCCCACGGTGACACTGGAGCGACTGGTGAAGGTGCTGGGCTGGTTTGAACTGGCACTCAACCCCAGCGCCGTCGAGCGTGTGTGCGGAATACCGATGCAGTCCGCGGGTGAGCCACGGGACATCTCCATCGACTTCAACGCCTTTGTGAAGATTATGGACTCGAGCTTGGATTGTCAGCACCACAGTGAGGGCAGCCGCCCCTCTTCCGAATGGGCCTCCGCGCCGGTGACCAACAACGAAGATCCACAATTCAACGCGATTGTGCTGGCACTTCCCCCAGAGGCGCCCGCACGGGCCTTTCCTGCGGTACCGCTTATTCCCGGCTTGACGGCGGCCGGCGCTGCATCGCTCAGCAGTGGTAGCGGTCCTGCACCTTGCACTCAGGCTGCCCCCTATACCAGCTCCGTCTGTGACAGCGGGGACTCAATTCGTTCGCTATGGAGCGTTGCCTTCGGTTCTTCCGCGGCGCATCGCCGCTCAGGCAGCCTCAGCAGCGTAGCGACCACAACCGCTTCTTCAGCAGTAAGTGGCGCCAGCGTGCCCAAGTCATCTGTAGACACAGACGATGCGTATCCATTGGCCACTCATGGCTCCGCCGTCGCAGCTCTCTGCCGCAGCATCCGCCAGCGGCTGCGCCAAGAGCTGCGACGGAGCGTGAGCAGTGGGTCTGATGCGCTGCCACCACCTAGAGAAAGCCAAGGCAGCGGCAGCAAGAGTGGCGATGGCGTGGCACACAAGGAAAGAGATGACTCACAGCGCTCCCCGTCTACCAGGACGGTTCTGGCTGCCTCGCGTTGGTGGAGGTCGCCGTCTCCGGTCTCTTCCTCAAGGGTGATGATGTCCAGCGGGGATGCGAGCGCGGTCGGTCTGGTTGAAAGCGACTCCCTTTCTTCGTGCCACGACAGCGCGGGAATCTTGTCGGAGCGGCTGAATGGCACCAAAGGCAACGCTCAACTGGCCTGCCAAACGCAGCGCGAGCAGGCGCCGTCGTCGCCGTTTGTAGCTCATGCGTTACCTCCTTCCTCGCATGCCTATCCCCTGACCACCGCACCAAGAGACGGGCGTGCACAGCCCGGTTGGGGTGATGAGAGCGACATTGCCTCCCACCGTTCTTCCGCAGCGCAGCGTTGGCGAGGACGTGGGCCCCGGCTTAATAGTCCTTCACTTTCCATCCCGGCGACAGCACGAAGACGGTCTCCCTCCACTCCCGCGGCGAGGCGGTGTCGCCAGCAGCAAGCATCGATTCACCTTCTCACATCCCTCTCCCCGTACTGTAGCCCAGGCCAGTACCTACGAAGACCCGCAAGTCATCACCGATCGCGCAGCGCGGCGCCATCGACGCTGAGTCGGTTGCAGAGGTCATCGCCGCTGCACTCCCGCGACAGTCAGTCAGTGCTGTGCACTCTCCTATCTGCACGACTGGACTCGTCTACCTCTCTCCGGTCCCATAATGTCTCTGCAGAGCGGACATGGAAGCACCCGAAACGGGACCGTCCAGCAACTGCCTACATACGACCCGCAGCAGCACCAACGTACGGCGTCTGCGCACCACACCTGTCGCACCCCCCTTTCTCACCAACCATCAGATCGGCGCCACTGCCGTTTCGGCGAGGGCTCCTCCAGGCCTGCTGGGACGGCGCAGGCTGAGGTTTTAGTGAGATGTGGCGGATCGGGAGTTCAGCAACGCAACCAAATCGCGTGAGCTCATGCCACTGGCTGCCTTGCCGCTCGCACTGCCCTGAAAGCACCTTGAGCCGAGCTGGCAGTCCAATCCGCCGTCTATTCCGTCGCTGAAGACAACGCCGGGCCCCTGCTCGGCCTCTGACGTCTGACTTGACTGCCTCACCTACTAGCAGACCATCTTCTGCTTTCTCATGTAGGGCTTGGCATTGGCGTCGCCGCCGCGCTTGAGTACATGAGGAGCTGACAGAACTCTACGCGCAGCACAGGGGCGTTCCTCAGCGACTGGCTTCTCTGTCTCCACTCACGGAGGCTCCCTTGGTGGCACATACGAGGCAGTGGCGTGGGCGCTTCGGTCGATCACTTAAAATCCCAGCGATCGGCAGCAAGAAAAGGCGGTGCTCGAGCGAGAGCTCAAAGACATCTCGGTTCCGATCTGCCGACATTTGGTGGTTCTGGCAGCAGACGATTTGTTCGAGGACAGCGGGGAGAGATACTCGACTAATTCCGTTGTCACTGCTGTTGGTACTGCCACTGCGTCGGCAGAGAAGGATAAGGCGAGCACCACAGCATCACGAAAGCGAGCGCTGCCCTGTCAAGCGAGGAAACAGCGCCCTCAACAGCGGGTCCCTCATTCCGCATACACACACACGCACATACACACTGAGCAGCGGCACAGCGACAGCGCTGGCGAGCAGCTCATGGACAACGTCGCCGATCTTCATTTGCGTCGGGGCCAGCCAGTGATCACTGGTCCATGGAAACCGCCACCCCGTGAGCAGCACGCGCGTGCTGCTGGGATCACTGAAGGGGTCAAGGCGCAGCACTGATACTAGCTAAAATGCTTTTATGAGCTGCAACGGTCATGCCACATCAGCTGCAACTGGGATTACGAGCGACGTGAGCCGCAGCGCATAATACCAGTGGCGGGAACGAAGCTGTACCGCATCGACAACGACGACATCAGACGAGACCCCCACGCCCGGCGTTTCGGCCTCTGTCTGAGCATCGACAATGCGCTGCAGCGTGATGAGCAACAGCCGCGCCACTCTGAGTGCTGCCGCCTCGCAGACCCACACCGACACGCCTGGTCAGGCAACAAGCTCGTCATTAGCCAGCGGCTGAGACTCCACAGGAACGAAGTCTCGACTGAGTGCATGGTTAAAGCTCCTCGGCAGCAGCCCACTGAGTGGGGTTTTCACGACCCGTCAAGGCCAGAGGCACCGGGCCAGCCGGCAGCGGGTTCAATGCGCATCGATTCTTCCGCTCGTCGAAGCGGCAGTACAGCCTCAGTGACCTGCTCAACTCCGGCAGTTGCTTTGGTGGGACGGTGTCGTTGCTCGTCACGGCCGGTTTCTCTGGCTACATGCTTCCAGCATGTGATTCGCGCGGCAACTTGGGCTCGGCAGTAGAGGAGGCGCACTAGAGCGGCGAAAATGATAAAGAGCAAATGACAACCATTCCCTACGTCTGTTTGAGTGTGTGTGTGTGCGTGTATGTGTACGGGTGTGCAGGCTCCACAGTGGTGAGTACTCTGCTGCTGCTGTTACTGCAGCCCATCCCCCCCCCTCGTCTTCCTTGCCACCTTTTCAGTTGTTTCCCTCCACTTGTGCACCCTCCCGTTTCGCGCCGGTGCACTGCAGCACTGGGCGGAGGGAGGGAGGGTTCTCCTCCCCTCCGTCTTCTCGAAGTCAGCCGCTTTGCTTTCTGCCCCGTTCCCTCCCCTTCATCGCTACTATACTGAGACCCTTCTCTGATTCCTTCGCTCTTCTCAGCAAGGCAACCTGCCAAACTGGTGTGCGTGACAACTTGTATGAATGAGCTACCAGCCGGGTTTTTTTTTTTTTGCCAGACAGATGTGCTCGACGCCGCCGTCAGCACTGCAGTCGGGAATGCCAAGAAGCGAGTGCAGCGGCAATTGGAGGATGGTCGAGAAGGGAAAACGAGGGAAGTAAAGAAGCAGGGCAAATGGGGCTGAACCGAGCAATCACACACTCATAGACCGGCACACAAACCCCAACTCTCTCCTCTTCACGCGGGTGTTTTTCTGTGTGTATTCCCATTCACGATTTCGTTTGCCCTGTCATGTCGGCTGTGGGCAAACACAAACCACCTCTCTCCCCACGCTGCGGCGCATGGAAAGCTTCATAAAAGGTCGAAGAAAGAGCTGTGGTCGACGTGCGCCGCCTGCTGCTCTTCGCCCCTCTTTCCCTCTCTCCGAGAGAGCGGCGGTTACAAGTTACCCCGGCCCATGTTTGTGTTGCATTTCTCTTGGCGCTGTTGTTGCGGTGTCCATTCCCCCTTGTTTTCCTCTCTTGTACGTGTACCTGAGTGAGTGCGTGTGTGTGTCTGCTCGTATGCCATAGCACTGCAATGAAGGAGCGCTGAAGGAAAGCAAACAAAACTCGAAAAAGAGAGCCGCATAAAAGTGCTGTTGCAGAGAACAAGGAGGGTGAAAAAATGCAGAAGCGCTGTGCTTCCCCCCTTTCTCTCGTCTGACTCGAATCGGTTATCTTCTCTGCACCACTGTGCGCATGCCGTGGCTCTCGGCTCGTCAGATACCCACCCACCCGTTCGAAGGCGTTTGTACCCCGTGTGAAACTGCACCTGTCTGTGATTCCTTCTATTCCTCTCACTTCTCTCTTCCCTCTCCAACTCTCTTTGTATGTCTCCTTCCGTCACCTTCACCTGTCTGACTCTCCCCCCCCCCCCACTCACACACACACACACACATACACACGCATGCTCCCATGCGCACACACCTCACCGCTCTCTTCCCCCTTTCCTCCCACTCGTCGTATTTCTGAGGTGTTCCTCTTACGACATGTAATTTGCTCTGTTGCCTCTCCGTGGTCTGTCACCGTTTGGCTGGAAGCACATCTGCAACACAAATCAAAAAGAGTCATCTGTAAGTGGGGGCATTGGGCTGCCTGTGAGGTGAATCGAGCAGCAACCGTCCCCACAACACAAGCACAATCAGAGATCATCCGATTTACGAAGGCGCGTGTACTGCGCAGGCACGGCAACTGACCGAGTTGGCCTCGACCTCTCTCTTCTCCCGTGTCTACACGTCCCCCTTCCCTCACCCCTACTCGACTCTTCTTCCCTGAACGCTTTTATTGCCTTTCCTCAAGAGATCAAAGGAGGGAAACACCAGGCGGACTCCAATTAGTGAATTATCCTTTCGTGGGTCTTCCGTCTTTCTTCAGAAGACGTACACACACACACACACACAAGCGAGCATACCACTCCGCCCCCTGCGCAAGACACTGCTCAAGGAAGCAGAGACACTTTTCTCCTCTCTTCCATTCTCTTTCGCCCTCGCTCTGTGGTGAGGTATACGCGTCATCTACATTGTTTTGCTCAGCCTCCCCAGTTCCCTTGTTTCTTTTCTTCGCTGCCTTCATTGCTTGCTCCGACTGTGTGTATGAAGTGTGTGTGTATAGGGGCTGTTGCGCGCGTCTTTTCCACCGCCTTACTCTCTCACTTCCCCCGTCCCCCGAGGACTGCGAGCGAGGTGTTGCTCTGTGCGCTGGGCTGTGTGCGTTGTCCCGCTCTTTCTCTTCACTTGTGCGAGGGAGACCCGCCCCACCTCCTGCTACTCTATGCCTGTCCCCTTAAGTTCATCAAATTGCTCGTTGCTCCTCTCTGTGCGTCCCTCATATGTGTATTCCAGAGCTCGTTGCTTCTTCCTGTGTTTCACCGCTCCCTGTTCTCAGAACTGTTAAAAGCCTTCATTAGGGTTGCTTGAGTTTGTGTCCACTGCAAGTAGCTTCGTTGACTTCTCTAACTACACCACCGCCAGAGAGAGAGGCACCTGTGACGTGTCATGTGCTTTTCGTTCTAGTGACTACCTCTGCACATCTTTCCTGCTTCCGCCCGAGGCACTGCAAGAGGAAGTATCATTAAGCCTATCACGTGTGTGTGTGTGTGCGTTCCCGCTGAATTGCTGCCCTCCTCTGCCGCTTGTTCCCCCTCTCTCTCCCAACAACAACAAACCCACGCGCCCCTTTGTTTTCTGTCTGGGTCGCTTTTCGGGTTTTCTTGTACGGTGTCGTTTCTACCGTGTCTCTCTTCCTCGCGTTTGCTCATCTCTTTTTTTTTCCTTCCCTCCCCGTCTTCGGCCGCTCTCTATCGCTGTTCAGCGCGTCTTCCTCACTTTCCACCTCGCCTTCTCCGTTCCGTTCTCGCGCTCTCTCTCTCTCTCTCCCCCTCGCTAGCCGCTTCCTCTACTGTGTTGGGGTGGCGACCCCCCCCTGCTATGGCTACACAGACTCCCCTCCCCACCCCCTCCTCCTTTTTTTTCATCGTCGATTCGCCGTGTCTTTTTTTTTTCCAGCTTCTCGAATTCTCCTCCAGCCCCACTCTACCCCTTGTCTCTCCATCTCTGTTGCATTCTCTGTCTATCTTGCCTCCCCGGGGTGTGTGTGTGTGTGTGTGTGTGCTCTGTGTATCGGGCCCGTCAGCAACAATGGTGTCACCATTATCATCGTCGTCATGGGTGGACTGCTTAGTGTCTATCCGGTTCGACCTCGATATCGGGCCCAAGATCGAATTCATCTCCCCTCCAGATGCCCTCACGAAGGAGGGAAAGGTAAAGCTACTGCGCTGCGCCTTCCCAGACTGCAACCCAGATTGCGGGTACAACTTCATCTTCTACTTCACAATGCCAGACTGCACCACAGCGGCGGCACAGAGCTTCTCACAGACGGTAGCGCCGCCTACGACCGGAAACACGGTACCGGAGCTGTACGGCGCGGCCTTCTACCGGCAGAAGCACGATCCCAACGTGCCACGGTGCTACGTGCAACAGGTCTTGGTGCTTCTCTCTCATCTGCCGTACTACAATGTGCACGAAATCATCCTTCGCGTCGTGGCGCCGCGCTTCTGTCAGTGCTGCCCGCTCTCCCCAGATACGGGTAAGGTGCCTGTGTCCAGCTTGCTGATCCCAAGTCCAGAAGCCTACTTTGAGTTTGACCAGTCCTACAGCGCCGAGTACTACACGCAAGAAGATGTGTTGTGCGATGCAATGATGGAGTTGGCTCAGTGGCCCTCACCTCACCCGCAGGTGCGCTACACGGTGACGCTGCTTCAGCAGGCCCTCGTCTTCATTACACCGGCGCACTCGCAGCGGCAGCCGAGTCGCGCAACGCGGAGCAGCTGCGCTTCGGCACGCAGCGCCATGTCGGTGGACAGCAGAGTAGAGTTTATGGAGGTAGCACAAGGCAGCGCGCGATATCGTCGCAGCACTTTAGGCAGCGACTTCTTGCCCCTGTTCAAACTCCTTGGTGGGCAGCTGCATCATCTCACGTACGTGTGGGAGCTAGTCATTCGCCACGAGCCACTCTTCATCCTCAGCAACACGCCCTGCATGGCGTCCGCGGTGGCATTTAGCGTCGCATCGCTGGTGCTACCCATCGAGTTCAATGGCATGTTGCGCTCGTACTTTACCGTGCAAAACGACGACTTCTCACGACTGAGTCGGATGGGCAAGGTGCTGTCCTTCCCGACGAACGAGGTTCTCATAGTAGCCGGCACGAACCCTTTCCTACTGCGTAGCTTCAGTGGGTGGCCCAGCTTGATGGTCGTGATGGACCGCAACGCGTCGGTCATGACGAATGGTTCCATCGTGCCGCCGACACTGAGCGGGAAGGCGTGCAGCGCCAGTGTGGTGACTGAGGGAGCCTCACCTCCGCCACAGACCAGTCTGCTCCACCGACAGCAGCCAAATGCCTTTACGGCAGCGTCGCTGGTCGGCCCTTTGCTACGTGCAGTGCAGCCTGAGGAGCTGCGCGCCAAAACACCGCTCTTGTCGTCATCGAACGGTACTCACGCGTGCACGGCGTCTGGACATGAGCCCTTGTCAGTACCCGTGTACAGCCTCACTTCCACTACATCTCTGGCTGGTGGTTTGGCGAGTGTGCCCCACCACAACGGCCTACATGCCCCCTTTGTGGGGGCGCCGCCTAATCTCAGTAGCCTCAGCAGCAATGGCGCCGCCGTGAGCCCCGCTCATCTCTCGAGTCGGCAATCGATCTTCTCATCCACCTCGTCATACACGGCAGACCCGCACACCACCTACAGCGCAAGGACCTCGGTAAATTCGTCGCCATCCACCTTGTGCTCGTCGCGTGACTCGGCTCACAATGTGAAGGGAATGCATCGGACGCAGCGCTCTGAGGATGAAGGTCAAGCTGCGACGCATGGGACTACGAACCTGTACGAGGCATTCCCGACGCAGCCCAGTGACAGTGCTGACAGCTGCATAGTGCAAATCTCACGTGGACGAGCGCGTACTTGTTACGACAGCAGCGACGCCCCGTTGGGGGCTGCGGCTCACCTCGCGTCAACCCCGATCACAACGCCATCACCTGTCGCCTCCTCCATCACTCTCTTCACCATGGACCACTACAAGACCACGGTGGAGTCGGTGCGCGCAGCGGAGCACCAGAGGCGCACCAGCGCTCACCAGGCTAGCTCGCGCAATGAACTGCAGAAGCACCTCCACAACTACTTCGACTCCTCCGTTCACTTCTTGCTGAACCACGCGGAGCAGACGCAGATGCTGCTAAAGCGGCTGCAGATGGTATCCCTGCTAGATGCGGATGCCCAGCGGGCATCCGTCTCACTAAGTCTTACGCAGTGGCATGGGAATGCGCGAACGGCTCCCGTGCCCATCACCGCCGCACACGACGAATGTTGCACCCCCCTCTCGTCACTGCTCTCCTCAGCCAGCACTAGCAACTCCCCTCGCCACCACCACGCGGATACGACGGCGGCGACTAACGGCATTACATCCTGCTCGCACTTTTCCGTTGCCGACGATATGGTGCGCAAGTTCTTCAGATCCCTCACCTCCGAGTTTCTTACACCGGTCACTTCGTGGTTCCAGAGGGTCACCGCCCCGTACACAGCCTTCCACTTGTGCGATCGCGCCTTGTGCGACGCGCTCCTCACCCCTTCCAACTTTCTCGACGACTTTGCGCGGCGGCACCACGAGGTGGCCCCGTCCATGTGGACCCAGCGACACTCCTACAGCAAGTATAAAGTGGTATACGAGCGGTTCGCGCACGGCTGCCTCTTCAAAGCCTATGTTCTCCAGCTCGTGGATGAGAACCTGCGACAGCAGATGGCGGACTTCCAGGTGGAGGACTGGGTCGCCCGTGTGCCCTCCGACGCGGATCGCATCGACCTACTCATCAATCTATTCAACACCGTCCAACGGGAACTGAACGAAACCCTCGATCCGGACGTGCTCTTCGTGACCTCTGCCACATCGGTGCTAGCCAGCATGGCAGTGGTGCTGCAG
Organism: Leishmania panamensis; assembly: GCF_000755165.1. Lineage (NCBI taxonomy): Eukaryota > Euglenozoa > Kinetoplastea > Trypanosomatida > Trypanosomatidae > Leishmania > Leishmania panamensis. Next base: position 808,922 of record NC_025882.1, read on the forward strand.
CAGCCTCACCGAGAGCAATTTATGCTGAAGATTGGAGAGCTAAAGCTATGACACCTGGGGGAAGGTGTTGAAGGTGGAGTTGATGTGCGGAAGCCAGTATGTGTGGGTAGGTCGAAGAGAATGGAGTGGCAAATGTGTTTTTCTCTCCTCACCTTGACAGGTACGACAACGTCAAGGTATCTATGCCTTTCTATGCGGAAGGAAAACTGTGTGTGGGCTAGTTTAATAAGCTACTCAGCTCACAAGAACAGGAATGCGCAGAGTAGATGAAAGCACAAGTTATCACCACTAAAACGGTTGGCCTGTCGAAGCCGCACTGAGCACCGACTGCTGTACTATGGAGGGGGGAGGGTGCGATTCAAGGACGGCGAGAGGGCTACTGAGAAGGTTGGCGGTGACCAGCGGCGAACTCGCACGCACCGTGGCAAACGTGGCGTTTCTCCTCTGGCCCATTTCCTTTTCAGGTATCACGTGTTTGTTTTCCACGCGCGTGTGGGTGGGTGTATGTGTGAGGGAGGGAGGGGTGGCGCATGTGCTCCTTGTCAGCTCCACATGTTCTCTACTGTCCTCTCCCCCTTTTTCCTGACGCTTTCTTTGCCGCGCACACACTCTTCGCCACTGTATGCTCGCCATACTCTTGGGCGGCCCCGCCAATGACAACGTCGGCCCTTGTCGTTGTTGTTGTTTTTCGGTGTCGCTTCGGTCAGCGGTGCGCTCGCAAGCACCAAGTGTTAGATCGAGGACGAAAACACTTTCTCTTTCACCCTCTGCTCCTGCAGCACGGTGAGTCTCGGGAGGCCCTTCACACACAGTACTGCGTTTCGTTCCTTACAGATTCATACAACCACTACCCCTCCCCCTCATGCCTAGCCGCTGAAGGTGGCGGAAAGAGCGCTCGAACGTTTTCACACGCACAATGCTGTCGGAGGAAGAGCGGGCGACGCTGCTCAAGTACTACTCTACGGTGAAGCTTAATGAGGCTCAACGCGATCAGCTCGCTCAGGCATACTGGGCCGCAACACGTGCGGAGCGGGGGGAGATTGCCAAGGTATACGCCCACACGTTCGTAGACCCCACGTTTGTGCAACGACTCATCTTCTTCCATGACTACCACATGTCTCCCACAGCGGCTGGTACAGACCCGTCGTCGCCAGCAGGGGCAGCCGCTGGAACCGGCCCCTTCTTCATGAGTCAGCAGGGCGGCGCTGAAAGTGGCCACTCTCCTCTCGTGGCGAGCCCCAAGCCGTCTTTCATGACTGGGAATCCAATGACGGAAGCGAATCACGCACCGCGCCGCACGCATGCCCAGCGCTTGCTCCGCTCCACAATTCAAGAGCACTTCCCCAAGCTCACCGGCCCTGGACCGTACGCGCTAAAATTCGGATGTGTGCTGTCAGAGAAGACCCGCGAAGAGGTTATTGAGTTGTATGCTTCGCAGTTTCTGCACCCCGACCCACCCGAGCTGCACCGCATCGTCACACTGCCGAGCAGCTTTTCCACTCGCACCCGCAAGCGAATCAGCGGCTCGTACTCGTGGTACCTGCGCTGCTTGGCAACTCAGGAGCTCGTCTGCGCTGTCACTATATCGGTTCATCAACAGGAGACAATACGGTTTGCCGAGATGCCTCTGTTTGCGACGGGTGTTGGGTACAAGAAGAACCGCTTTGGACGGTTGCTGAACGCGGCGCTGTTGGCGTGGTGTGCGGAGGTGGGGCTGGAGTTCATCATGATCTCTGCTGACGTGCAGGCGATCCCGTTCTGGCGCCATTTGGGCTATCGCGCGATGACGCGCGGAGAGAAGAACCGAATTGACTTCTTTTACCAGCATGACTGCTGCAAGTTCAAGGATGCAGAGACGATGATCGGGTACTGCGACCTTCATGGAGGAAACGAAGGCCTTTCCGGTGGCGCACGTCATCGCGCCGCTCACAGCGGCGGCTCTGCAGAGGTGCTGCATATGAGCGTCAGGCAGGTTCTAGCGCAAATGGCTCGCTTTGTCTTGGAGGGTCCCGCCAAGTTACCGACTGAGTAAGCGGTACATGTGAGGAAGAAGTGTTGAAACGAAATACCGTAGTGGAAAAGCGTTGTGGCTCACGATACCAGAGGAGTCTGGGTCGTAGAGCCCGTGACGCACTGCCTGGTCGTCGTTAGCGTTTGAGCCACTGCGGCTGCTGTCTTTATTTCGTGGTGCCTTCTTTGTGGAAGAGCCACACTGCCAGTGCGCACGGCTAGAGTTTAAACTGCTATGCACTGCATCGACATGAAAACGATCCAGAAAAAAAAAGGACGTAAGTCAACGCCAGCAACACGGATGCACAGGAATAGATCAGCGCGAAGAAGAAAATATCGAAGGAGGGCAGAAGCAGCGGTGCACGCCATTTCGTATACGTTAAGGACCCCAACGTAGTGGGAATGATAAAGGCGCCTTTTCTTTGTTTTTTGGTTTTGTTTCGCTGATCCTTTGTGTGCCCTTCATGTTTTTAGTGTCGGGACTGGGCACATGGTTGGGCCACTGTCCCTCCCGCCCCCCCCCTCACCACCACCACCGTACTCGAGTGTCCGCTCCCCGGCCGTCTCTCTCTTTCAACGTCTCTGCTGTTCACTCCGCCCATCGGGTTCTCTTCTGCCCTTCGTCCTCCTTCCCTCCCATCGTTTGAGATCTTCGTAGAAACTTCCCTTCCCCACCCAGACACACATTCCGCCTCTTCTTTCTGCATGCGCACAAGCACACAGAGAGACACACCCGCACAAGAGCGCCCATCGCCCCTACGTGATTCAGTACGAGAGGCAGCGGCGGAGTTTTTTTAACGGTTTCTGTCATCTTGATACTTTTCTCTCCTTCTCTGTTGGTGTGCCATACTCCTCTTGTGCGCCTCCTCCTCCTCCTCTCTCCGCTCTCTGATTACTTTGAGTTTGCTCTTATAAGGCCTGGCGTGCAGTTGTCTTTGTTGATTGTCGACTGGGGCGCGCGCTCGCGCGTACGTGGGCCGCTGCACTCGTTCTTTCTTTCCTTTGTTGGTGCCGGTTTCATCTCCACCTCCTCCCCCCCCCCCCCCCATTCAATCCATCGGCTCCAACTTACCCACTTCCACAAGCGTTCTTTCCTCATCTACTCTCTCACTCGCTAATTTTGCTGACCCTTTGTTCTCGTGCTACCGGAGCCCATCGAGGGGAGCGGGTAGCGATCACGTGGCGGCGTTTCTTGTCGTTCGTTACCTTCTCACCCCCTCCCCCTCTACTCATCCGCCCCTACCACACACCCCTCTCTGTGCCACTTTTCCTTATTTCCCAAGAGCGGGCTCGCACGCTTGTGGTGTTGGCAATCTACTGGTCAGCTCATGGGGCACGGCGTAGCAGTCTCACCCACCTTCACTTCCTCTGGACCCCGCATCATATCGTCACCCGCGCCCCCCACAAGGCCACTATCTCAGCAATGAACTCAATGGCAGACACCGAGGTGGTGCAGTATGTGCTGCAGAACAAGGGTAACTATTATAAGGTGCTCATGGTAGAAACCAACGCCACCGAGGCACAGATCAAGGTAGCCTACAAAAAAATGGCACTCAAGTGCCATCCGGACAAGAACAAGCACAGGCAGGCAGCTGATGCTTTCAAGCTGGTCGGCATGGCGCACACGACGCTGTTGGACCCCACCAAGCGCAGCATCTACGACCGGCATGGTGCGGAAGGCGTACAGCGGCACGAGAGCGGCGGCACGCGTCGGCCCGCGAACAGCGCGGGTTTGTACCGCCGGCGCCCAGCCGGGCAGCGCGACTTCTTCGAGGAGTTCTTCTTTGGCAACGGCCACCACGCGAACAGTTATGGTGCACATCCCGGCGGCAATGGTGCACAATACCAAGCTGAGGTGAACATCAATCCCAATGCTCTGCTGTTTGTGCCCTTTATTGTTTTTCTGCTCGTGGCAATGCTCTTGTCGAGCTCTTACACCGATGTCGACCCCTCCAACCCGCTGTTCGGCGGTAGTCTCCGTAGCGCTGGGAGGGCTGCCACTTCCTTTAGCTTCACGGCGTCACAGGGCGAAGGCTTCATTGTGCAGCGCACGACGTCCCTGTTTGGGTTACGCGTGCAGTTTTACACGACGCCCCAAACTTCAGACATGATGGACCGGCGAAAAGAGGTGTACTTGTCGGTCGAACAGAAGGTGTTGGAGAGTTGGCGGGACTCGTTAGGCCGTCGTTGCGAGGCAGAGTCGCTTAAGTACCGCTCGCGCGGCCGCAACGAGGTGCCACCGGTGTGTACCGACTATCAGCACTTTCGTCGAGCACTGGGTTGAGCAGGCCGACGCCACGCATGCTCTCTCTGCCTCCTGACTGAGCAGAAGTCTTGGTCGGAACCGAAAGGGACTTTCGCGATCGAGCTGCAAGGCGTGCAGCTCGCAGCTACTGTGATCACTTCTGTTCGAGAAACTAAAGCAGAAGGCGAAACTATGACTGGAGCAGGGCGCGAAAGGGGGATTCGAAAGAGGGATCTGCAGAGGGAAGCGTCGGTGAGGCGAAGCGAGAGGTGGGGCGACTGCGTCATCAACGGCCGAAGACACGAGGGAGAGAGGGGATTTGCCTCAGTGTACGTGCTGCGAAGAGGGCTATGCGTGAGTGTATGGGTCTGTATGCGAGTGTGCTCCATTCCGCCCCTCTCATCCCGTGACTCACTCGCCCGCCACGTGCTTTGCTCCCTTCATTGATGCTTCTTCTGCTCACTTGTAATGCACAACACCGGTGCAGCTGTGTGCGCCGGTGCGTCTTCTTCACTTTTCGCCCTCGTTCGCCTTGACGCCAACTAGGCTTTTGATGGCTTTTGCGTTGGGGTGTTTGGTTTTACTCCACCTACGTGACCTCGTGAGCTGTGCGGGTGTGTGGGCACCTGTAGTGTGGCCCACTCTGCCGCTCCCGCTACCCCCCTCTCTCTCTTCAGTGTGCTTCTTCTCTGTTGCCAGCTCCACTCCCCCTCTCGCATGCACGTGTCCGTGAAGGGAAGCAGCGTTGCTGCTATGGGCTGAGCCGCGACCCAAGGCAGAAGCACCCTCCCCTGCCGTTCTCTCTCTTACCAGAACTCTCTTCTCGCGAAGAATGGCGAAGACCGTTTCCGGGTTACCTCCCTCCCTCTCCAGTGTCCTTGTCGCATCGTTGCTCGCCGTGTTTCTTCCCTTTGCTCTCTCGTCTTTGTATGTGTGTGTGTGTATGTATGTGGGTGGGTGTGCTCTGTTTGCCCCACCTCTCTCGCAAGTGCGTTTGCTCTCCCCTCTCGTACTCCCCCTCCTCTCTCGGCTTCTGTGTCCCGGATGGTAGGGGGGGGAAGTATTAGAGCAACGGAGTCTTCCCTATTTCCTGCTGACCCATGGCGTTGTCAGCATTTCTGCGCGAAGTCTCGTTGTCGCTGTTAGTCTTCTCTCTCTCTGTGTGAGCAGGTGTACTTGGGACTCCTTCCTCTCTGTGGTACGCTTTTCTCGTATCTTCTTTGTGTTGGTATCCTCTCCGACTCCCTTGTTGTCGTTGTGCTTGTAGCTGTTGACACGTCTACCTGTATGAGGTAGCGTGTGTATACGTGTGGGTGTGTGTCGACACACGCCATCACCCCATCCTTCTCAGCCTCTCCATCATCCTCTTTTGTTAAGTACGTCTCTTCATCTCATGTTTGTTCGTCCGGTTCTGCCTAACCCTTCTCCCCCTCGCCCCCTCTTCGCCCCGAGGGGATTCGTGAGGGAAAAAGGAGCGTGCGCTGATAGGCACCACCCAAACAACTGTGTAGGGGGGGGAGGGGAGACAGTCATGGATTCAGTAGCCGCAGTGGGCTAGTGGTGACGCGATCAATGGGGAACTTTGCTCCTTACAGTCTCTCTGGTTCTCTTCAGTGCGAAGAATGAGTGGGCTGAGGGAAAGAAAAAAAAAACAAGTCGTGCGGTACACCCTCTCGCTAGTCCGTCCCGCTGCGTGAGTAACTAATGGCGAAGCAAGGCTCCACCTCTCTCTCTCCTCTCCTCGTGACTTCTCCACATCACTTACGGTCGCTGTAGCACTGAAACTCGGACCTTGGCATCTCTTCCTGTAATCATCTACGTGCATGCAGGCCTCCCGCGGCATCTGCTTCCCCCTCAGGTGCAGGGGAGTCGCACCGAGCTTGCTGTCCAGCTCTGGTGGCCCCGCGCGCTGCTCCGCAGGGTGTCAACCATCTCGTGGCCTGCTATTCACGCTTCCCTGCAACGTCCCCCGGGGCGGGGCCCCTCTCTTATTAGCACGAAGGATCGACTTGAGTGGGAGGCGCTTGTCGTACCACTGAGGTGGTCTTGCCCACATACGATGGCCGCGCTGCGCTGCCGGGATAGGCGCTACACATTTCAACCGAGCATCGTCGCCACAAGCAAAGCGACGTGAGAAGTGCTGTGGACTGTACGCACCTCTTTCCCTGTCTCAGTCGCATCGCTAAAGTTGCGTTGTTTCCTAGTAAAGCACTCGAGACCACCTCGATAGAAGCAGCGACGTGATCAACTGCTGCGAAGGACGAATGTCAGCTCATCACCGAGGATGCGGTGAAGTCAGTGCTCGGACACGACAGCGCCGTGCTCTCCATCGCATTGCCCACCGCCTCTGGTAATGATTTGTGACGGCAGCAACGGTGACAGAGCGCTGACATCGTGCCCTCGCGAGTTGGACCTCCATCATTGCAGAGAGCGAAGGGTGCACGTACGGCAGAAGCGGTGCTTGCGCAGGTGATGCGGAAATGTAGCGTGTCTGTGGTGCGACCCTACCAGCACGAGAGGTGCGCTCTTCAGCTTTTATTATCGGAGCCCTTCAACATGACCATGTGGGTGTCTCTGGAGGTGAATGCAGAGATGCACCGATTTCTCTACCACCTGGATGAGGCCGCGCATGATGGTGCGATGCAGCTTCGTCGCAGTTCACGCGGCAGCGTGTCTGTGCCAACCCTACTTGGGCCCGGGGTGGTAGCCGACGTGCAGCGGCTAGCACTGGTGATCTCACCAACGGAGAGCGCGACAGCGAAGGGCCCGGTGCTCCGCGCAGTGCAGTTCCTCTTCAGCACCCCCGTATGTTTCAAGCAATGCTGGATGGTGCCACAACAATGGTGGGCGAGCCTGTCGCAGCCTCCTCACCACGCCGAAATCCGCGCAAAGGGAAGCCGTTGCTTGTGTGATGCCCCTCTCCTAGACACACACGCGCACATGAAGGCCGCCCAGGACTGTATGCCTGCGAGCACGCTTGTCTTCTATATGCGGGGCACCTGCAGACCGCCACTGCAGCCTGCACCTTTCCCTTCCCCCCTCCCCCCAGCGGTCTTGGGAGACGCCGCGCACAAGACAGAAGCATAGGGGAACCGCGCGCTCTTCTCTCCTTTTCGCTTTGGTGAGGCTCTGATACGGATCCACATAGGTGCCAGTATTCTACGCATCACACTTCTAAGAGTCAGACACATTTCGCGGAACTCTGCTCGTTCCCTCTCACTTTTCCTTCTGTCTTCTACCTACCTACCTCTCTCTCTCTGTGTAGCGTATCGTCTCTTGCACGGTGTGTTCCCCCCATTCAGCTCGAGAGCCTCCGTAGTGGCGCGCTTTTCTCGCTCTGTGAAGAAGTCATCATCTTTGGACGTCGATGTTATCATACGGGCGAAGCTCAGAGCAAAGGTGTCTCACTTGTGTACGGAGAGGGAGACTATCTTACGTCGTTGCTGTCCCCCTACCACAAGCCAAACCCCCTCTCCCCTCCCCCTCCCCTACGCTCGTATTTACGTGTGTCGTGGCGGGTGTGTATGAGGAGACACCACACCATACATACAACAAAAGACCACACCCATAGAAGAGTCAGTCAGCAAGAACTCTCCCTCTCTCGGGCGCGCTTGTGATCACGACAATTCATCAAAGAACAGGCAGAACGTTTTCCCCATCGGTTTCTCGTTCCCTTTTCTTTACCCTCACTCACTGCGACACGACTGTGTTGCGTGGCCGAACTAAGATGCCACTTTCACCGCTTATACGTCCTCTATCCCCGCTGCAGACGCAGCGCGCCCCTTTGCTGCCGGAGCCGTACTCTCTTGCCGACGTCATTCTTCAGCCCTTTTCCGCGGCGACGTCGGCGACCCCCGCCGGTGTGTGGGATGAACACACATCCTCCGTTGCTGTGGGTAGACCCACTGCTCCAGAGTCACAGCATAGCCGCGTCGCGTACCCCTCTGCGCCTGGCGCTACCAATGTGCTGCCCGTGGCCATGTCGACGCCTGCACCACCCCTCCTTCTGGCTCACACACTGGCGCCATCGTTTCACAGTATGGTGGGTGACGCACTGAGTTCAGAGATGCTGCGAGACAGCTACGCTGCTCAGCCCAAGAAGGATCGTCAGCAGCACTCGGTTGTGGAAGCTTTGCGATGCGTTCCGACTGGCACCACTGTTTGGCCTGGGTCGCGTCTCAGCACTGACACAGGTGCCACAAAAGTGCCCGCTGCAAGTGATGCGGTTCATTTTGAGCACCCGAGGCGCACGCAGGCGCCAAGCCGGGCATCATCTTCCCCTAACCACCTCTACGTCAGCGGCACAACGGCGCGCTCCAGTTTTGCGCATAGAAGGCCAGCAGATGAGGCTCTGCCTGCTGCAACGTCGTCATCGTTGCTGCATTCTGCGGCCACGACGGCGATGGCGGCAGCACAGCCGTCTTATGGCACTGCACTCTTGCGTAAGCGCTTGCCTGCTACGCAGGCGAGCCAAAGGGAACGCTGTCGCTTGCATCTCCTGGCGCAGAGGCAGCTGCAGCGCTCTTCGTCCCAGTCCCTCTCCGACTGGCGTGCCCACGGCAGAGCAAAGGTGGTGTCCCCTTTGTTAACGCTCTCGTCCTGTTGCAGTGCCTCAACTGCAGCCGAGTGCGCTGAAAGGGACCCGAACAAGCCTTACCCCGCCGCGCCGCTCGCAGAGTTGGCGACGTGCTACCACAACCCCGCAATACGTGATTCCTCCTGTCGCCCCCATACGATTTCGATGGTGGCGTCTCCTGTTGTGGGGGAGAGCGGCGAATCAGCAGCGACCAACGCTTCCGCAGGCGGCTGCGCGAGAATCTCGCATGCGCGAGTGGTGACTCCATTTGCCAGCTCAGCACTGTCGCCCGCCCACTCAGACGCAGCGGAAAAGACGAAGGAAGGGGCTTTCGTGGCACTACCTCGTTACTCCCCTCACTGCGCCTGTGGTAGGAGAGAGGAAGAAAATGTGGTCGAAGGGGAGGACGGGGACACATTTTTTGACGCCCCATACGACCTTGCAAGAAAGATGCTCCAAGCACTGCAGCCTGAGCCGATCGCTGGGCCATTACGCAGGCCAGCGCCGGAGAAGCAAGGGAAGACCCCCAGAAGCTTGACACCGAGCACGAGGTCCTCTGGTGGCGTTGCTAGTGCCCCTGCGACTGGATCGCCAACGTCACCGGCTGCCGAGCCCTACCTGCCTCGCTACGTCTATCCAGCCTTGGAAGAGTGTCGTCGTTTGCTACACGAGATCCACCTCACCAACCCGTTACTGCATCGTTGCCTCGCACCTCCGCGACCCCTGGGGACCTCCTCAGGCAGTGGCAGCTGTCGTGTTGCCACAGCTGCTTTAGCTCCTTCTGAATGCTCGCAAGCGTGCGCATCATCAAACAACATGCCTGTATCAGCCCAGAGTGGCACCTTTCCCTCTCTTTCTGCAGCCACCACCGCTGTGGTTCTACCAAAGCGAACAACTCTTGCGCTAAGCTCCGAGGCGCGCCGGCTGTACCACTGGAACTCCACTTCCGCTGCCGAGGACCTCTCACTCATGCACGGGCCGTTCCAACAGTCTTCGGAGCGCTTCACCAGCTCTATGGCCCTCCAACTGCAGCGCCTTCAAGCTGTCGGAGCGCGCCTTTACGGTAACACCCATGACACATCGACCTCTCGGGACGAAGTGCACGGGCCTGCTAGGCGGAGGTGGCGCTTGCCTTCTTCAGCGCCTTCAACCTCGTCCTGGAACTTTGTGGTGCCCCATTTTGATGTCGACCAGTGCAGCAGCGAGGAGAACAACGCCAACGAGTCGCCCTCTGGGCAGCTGCGGCGACTCTTGCGAGAGACGGAGGCGGTGCTGCCGTCCCTGCTGGGACGTGAGGCAGGCCCACCGCTTTCCACTACCCCCAACGCGGCCTTTACTACTCTTTTACCCTCAACAAAGAACAATGCTCGCGGTGACAGGGATGACTGCAGCCACAGCGCCCTCGATGGGGCCGCCACGACCCACGCTGCCGGCATGTCCACGCCGCTAGTGGGGAACCTGTTTCCCTTCCCATCCATCTGCGACTCGTTGACGCCAGCCCGACCACCGATGCTATCGTCCTCCCCATATGGCGCGTAAGCGACGCTAAATGTGCAGTGGCGCGAGGCGTGGTGGGGGAAGACGTCTGGGGGGTGGCGACACGCTGAGAAAAAAAGAGAGTTGGGGTGCCCTTGATGCGGACGGCTGCTCGCCAGCGGCAGCAGGTTCGCTCTCTCTCTCTCTCTCTTCTCAGCTATTTCAGTTGTCTGAGGAGTAAAGGCGCCTTTTAACCCTGCAAAACCCAGCGCGCGACAAGGCAGAACTGGCACGATGGAGAAGACGAACGGGAAGGTTAGTCTGCGGACTCCCATTTCCCGCCCGCGCGTATCCTGCTCCTTGTCTCTGGCTAGCATGCACTCGCGTATGCGTCGGAGTCCGCTTGATATCACTTTGGAGCGGCTATTGGGCACCTTCCATACCCCTCAGAGTTGTTGAGCCGCTGCGATGCAAGGCAACCACTGCGCACCAGCCGCCTCCCCTCGCCTCTACTACTCATACCATCACACACCCTCTCTATCCCTTTCGCCACAACTCTTTTCTCTGCTGGCCCTGACTTACCTTTTTCTCGTCGCTCGGTCTTTATGCCTACCACTGAAGGGTCCTTTCGCGCACTCCAATAACGATCGTGGGTACAGTAGAGGGCTGCTACGCACGTATAGAAGTGCACTGCCTCCCTCACCCCTCCCCCCCTCACTCGCACTAGCACAGAGAAAAAAAGAACCACTGAGAGTGCCGCATACCGCAAGGGAACAGTCGCGCCCTTTCCACACACACACACACACCGCCACCGTGACCTCCTCAACCCAGTGGCGTCGAGTCCACTTGTAGGCATCATAATACGCACACCTAGATTTCCTTTCCACTTACAACGAGTGACACTGGGTACGACGAAAGGGCCGGAGAATACACATCACGTATCACTCACTCACACACATGTGCATAGTCTCTCTCTCTCCCCTCCTCTCTGGTAGACACCATCCCCCATCCACCGGACCCTCCTCCTTTACCTCTGTGCTTGCTGCGTTCTTTCTGACTCGCCTATTTTTCTTTCATATTTGGCATCACTTGGCCTCTCTTGTGTCTCCGTGTCTTTTCGCTTAGGCATCTCACACGACCGCTGCGACACAGCGAAGTCGCTTTTCTACGTCGTCTTCCTCCAGACTTCTTGCTTTACACCGCCCTAAGCGCCCAATACGTACGTACAGGGAGGCGCGCGTTTCTTGACGTGGGGGCGGTAACAATCGTAAAGCAGTAACTAGACCGTTAGCGTGGAGACCATCATGAGTGCTCCACCTCTTCAGCGCGGACAGCTGCAGCAGCCTCCGCTATCGTCCCCATTTCAATCACGCCGTCAGCACGATGAGGTAGAGGAGCACCTCCACCAACCGACACGGCGCTCTCCCGAGGACGAGACGCTGCTTGACTCTTTGTCCTTCACGGAGTCCACCGACTCCACCGTCGCCGACCTCAAGCACGGTGGCAATTACAGCGGCCGTCATGACGGGGAGTGGCGGCTTGGCTACGAGGACGAGGATGTCAATGACACATCTGTGGTGCACGAGCAGGGGGAGGTTGATTACAGCCTTGTGCCCTCTCCACGCCGGGCTGAGATACACACTGAGCACTGGCCGCGGTGCAGGCGAGGCAGAACGGAGGAAGAGGAGGGGAAAGCGGGAGACGTGATAACGGCAAGGCAGCCCACTTCACCTGAGTCACGTCTCAGCACAGAGCTTCGCAGTTCGGGTTGCAACTCGTCTGAAGCCGAGGCTGGCGCAGGCGACAAGAGTAGTAGTGACTCGCTGATTCCAAATAGTGACGACGGCTGGGTCGCTCACAGTCATAGGGAGCTTAACCACGCGACGAGTCATCGGATAGGTTCTGAGGAAGTAGACGAGGGGGACACATCCTATGGTACTCCTCACATCAGTAGCCGCGAACAAAACAAACACTCAACCATCGCTGCAGCAAGTCAGTGTTTCGAGCACGCGGCCCAGACGAATCCCTTACCGCGTACAAGTCGCCAGCTCGTGTACACCGACTCCGGCACAATGTTCTCACCCACACTAACTGATGACGTCGTCGAAGATTCCGACTTCGCAGCAGGGGTAGTCACAGCACTGACAACACCTGACACTGTGCACGATGACCAGGATAGCGCCGCTGCAGCGCCAATAGTGAGAAACCTGGAAGCCCCGGCTGTATCTCGTGGCACGCTGCAACACCTCTATGTCGTCGAATCCGATATGAATGACGCGGCGCTATCGGCCCCGGGGGCTGGCACCTCGCGCTCTTCCTCACCTGCGCTGCAGGCGAAAGAGGGGTCTCTGAAAGACCCCATCGCACAGGAGTCTGGCGAGACCGAAGCCTTACAGAATGTTCACCGTCGCCCGCCGCCGCTGTCTGTGGCCTCTCCATCTGAGCTAAAGCGTGCCGACACTGAGATGGAGAGCGCCATGCGGGAGATGGCGGAGCAACTGCGGTGGCATGATCACCATGTAGGCGCCACAGTGGCGGGTGCCAATAGTGATGGCGGTGTAGCCAGCCGCGGCAACACGCCGTCTTTCCGCAGGAGTGACGGTGAAAGTCAAGAGGAGTCTGAGGCTAACCGGCCAGTGAATCGACACAGGAATCCCTCCTCCTCCTTTTCGGTCCTCCACAACCCAACCGCTGACGCAGCAGACGCCGACGCGATGAAGAGTGTGCGAGAGGATGACTGGCTCGTGCGCCAACGGTACAGCCAGGCGGACGTGGGTAATGCAGAGAGCTTCAACGCGCACCGCAGTGGACGGGCGCTCGGCAACGAGTCTCCTGCACCGGCTTCGGCAGCGTATAAATTCTTCTCGCGCCAGCTACAGCCACCGGAAGACCGACGTGCACGCATTTCTGAGCTCGCGAAGGCCTTGCGCTGGGATGGCTCCCGTGGCACCTTCACTGGTCCTAGTGGGGGTCCGCTAGCGTCGCCGCCTGCCGAAGGACAACCGCGCGACAGCATGGAAGGGGTGGCCACTCTCTGCACTCCATGTGCTGCCAACAGCACGTCGCATTCTCATGGCGAGCCCATGCAGGGCGCTGCTGGCGTAGTAATGCTCTCGTTGCCGAACACGTCAGCGCCGTCTCTGCAAGGAGAGGTATTTTCACCGCACCAGCAAGAACTCATGATGGCAGACTTGCAGGTGTACTACAACAACAGTTGTCGCCTTGGTGTCGGAGCAGAGGAACATCGGCGTTGCCCTGGTCTTTCCGATTCACCTCTTCTAGAGTCCTCGGTTGTAGAGGGGATGCCGACTGCTACGACAGCTGAAGGGATCTCAACAGGGGTGGCAGGGGCTGCGGTGTTCAGCGTCGACTTCCCCGCAACCCCACCGCGCATGCCGCTCACCTCGCGCCGCCAGAGGCCACCGCCGCGGATGCTGTGCCCGCCTACCCCGTCGCCGTCCCCTTCTCGCTCTACTGCCATGGATGCCATGTTTGCCGTAGCAGCAGCTGTTGAAGAGGGGGAGGCGCTGGATGCAGGCGTTGTGGTACCGAGCTTCTCAGAAGTAGCACCGGGCGCTGAGCCGCAGCGGCAACCGCAGCTAAGTAGCATCAACACTCCGCCGGGACAGTCTGCCTTGGAGCTCTGTACGACCAGCGCCGGCGTGGAGGTGGTGTCTTCATCGCTGTGCCGATCACCCCTGTGGGTTTCGTCTGCATCAGAGGCACTGGCAGACGCGGTCGTGTCAGTTGTGGCGCCTGCTGTTGCCACGGTTGCGACTGCAGCCGTAGATGGCGATGTTAGGGTGAGTGTCGTCAGCTCTTCTTCATCTTGTCATAAGATGGCGGAGGAGGACAATGTCAGTGCTGACATGGATCTGCTAGGTGCATTGGACTGTCAGAAAGGTGCGCTGAGTGAGCCATGTGCTGCAGCCGACACCTCTGTCGCTGTAAATGACGCCGACAGGTCGCTTATGGTGTCACTGTGCAGTGCAAGCAGCGAATCATCGCAGCCGCGACTCAACTATAGCGATCACACTGTCGCTTCCTCGGCCTACCGCTCAGATAGCGCTCCGCAGCAAGTCGGTGTCGTCGCGATCAAGAGTGCCAGCCGTGCTGAGCGTGAGCGAGCAGTTTTCTGTACCACTTTTCAAGGTAGCACATCTACGCGGAACGCGGCAGTCAGCGCCGCGGTGCCAGTGGTGCGGCAGTCGCTGATGCGGCATGACGATCCTGGGGAAGACTCGTCCGTTGTGCTCGTCGACCTCATACCTTTTCCCTATGGCAGGCAGAGGGGAGATAGGATGGCGCTTTCGTCGTTACCACGTGATGGCTGCGGCGATGCCGTAGCATCGTGGAGCATCAGTAGCGTGGCTCGCGCAAGCACTGAGACAGAGAGTGCGGTGGCCGCTGTGAGTGACGCGACAGACGACATCGCGCGCAGGCAGGTCATCTCGACACGGCAGTCCGCCAGCGCTCGAAAATTGCGGTCGGCGGCGGCGGTGGAAGGTGAGGAGCATCCGTACGTGCAGCTCACGCTCTTTCCATTCTCGGCCGCGTCACCGTCACCGATACGCCCGTCACTCAGTAACGGGAGTGAGAAGGTGTGGCAGCACTACGAGGCACCGACGCTCTCGTTGTACACCGGTGGTGGCGGTGAGGTAGGTGAGTGCTATCACGACGACGCAGACAGCAGCAACGCAGATGACGAAGCGCACCTCCGTTACGATGATGGGACTTGCTCTCCGGCGGAACCTACCGCCGCTGCTGCCGCCTGCCCCACTCGCAAAAGTGAGATACTGGACGACCTGTATAGTGACGGCGACTGCATAGAAGAGCAGGCGTACATCGAGGAGGCTCTGTGCCGTGCCGAGGCGAAGAGTGCAAGGCTGCGCCTCGAGCCGACGTCTGCCGCGGCGCGCACAGCTGAGGCGGAGGCGAAGGCGCAGGCGCGGGAGCTGGAGTGCGCAGAACTGCACATGCTGGTGAGCCGTATGCAGGTGGAGTTAGCAGCGGCACAGACAGCCGCTGAGTCGACAACAACGAAGACACGTATAGATGCTGAAGTCCAGGTTGTTGCCTGCACCAACCTCTTGGATGGCACCGCCACAGCAGCTGCCTCGCTCTCAATTTCACCAAATCAACTAGACACGGCGACGCCAAGCACCCAGAAGGACATAGCGCTTTCGGAGGCTGCGGTCTGGCAACGCCGCCATGACGCCGTGGCGCAGGAGCTGGCCATTCTCAAGGGTAACATGGCTGAACAGCTGGCGGTACTGGATCGGCTAGGCATGCAACCTCCTTTTTCGGAGGAGTTGGTGCGTGCAGCGGAGCGGCGACTACGGCATGTCAAAGTTGCTCATGCACCTGTCACTGCCACGAAGATCAGCCAACCAGCCGTAACTCTTTCGGAAACTCCACACACACCAACCCGCCCAACGTGCGTCGACAGCACCGCCTCGCTTGGCTTCCCGACGGGCGGCACCTCCGTCACCGCGACAGCGAAGATGCAAGTAAGAAACGGCAACACGATCGCAGTTCTGCTGAGCCAGCGCAAGCAGGACCGTCACCTCGAGCAGCCAGCAGCAACGGATGGGGTAGCGACTGGAGCTGCTGGCTCGGCAACCGCGTCATCCACGCTGGCACCACCAGGAAAGCGCGATGGCAGAGCAGACTGCAGTTCCCCGCTGGATGCCAAAGAGAACTGCGTCGTTTGAGCTCCGTAAGGAAACGGCTGTTCTCTCCTCATTCAATGCTACACACGCTCTGGGCTGTTCACCACCACCACCACCCCTCCCCCGCTACTCTGCAGGTGCATTTCACCTACACCGTGGCTTCAATTCGCTTCTTTCTTTCCTCTTATTAGATCCCCCCTTTTCAAGGAAGAAACGGAGTGTGCGCTTCCACAGACAACAGACATGCGCACCTGTGTGTGTACTGCTGTCGGCAACAGGCGCTTTCCCTGTCTCTGTGTCACTCTGTTAGATGCTGAATTGGGTCGGCTTTAGCTCCTTGTCTGTCTGTTATCGCGATATCTGCGGTGTACGGGTGCGCGTGCGCGCTTGTGTGTTGGTGTGGCCACGCACACACCCACACCCACACACACACACACACACACACGCACACACACGCACACTTTCACCTCTCCATTCTCGTTTTCGTCGTTTAATTTGAGGTCTCTGCCATGGCATGTGAGGTGCAGTACACTCGTGTGTGTGTGTGTTTGTGTGTTTGTTTGTCCCGCTCAGTCGGCCGGACTTCATCAGTGCCCTTCCTCTCCCCTTCCCCCACCCTTTTCCCTCTCTTCTTTCCTTTTCCGTCTCTATCAGCTCTTGTCAGTGTGTTCTTTGATTTTCTTGTATACGAGTATTACTCTTGTCTCTCTCAACTTTGGCGCTCACACCATCACCGTCGTCGTCACTCCCCCACCCTCCCACACACACACACACTCGCACACACCGACGCACCGTGGCTTGTTTATGAGTTGCCGTGTTGTCTCCCCCAGAGTACCGTTGACGCATTCTTGTAAGACATGCAAAGGCTGAACGGAAGGAGAATGATCCACGCGTGTGTGCGTGAAGGTGCGACCTGACGCGTGTACAAACGCATGCGTATGTAGCAGATCGACTGGCACACGTGCGAATATGCTCAGAGGCCGCAGCTGCCTTGTGCCACCAGTTTGTTGCGCCCACTTCCTTGATTTGGGGTAGGGCATGCTCGAAAAGAGGATGTGCCTTCTCTCTTCTCGGTCTCGTGCTTACGTTTGAGCAAATAAATTTCCCCTCACTGCTTCCTGCACCCCTTTTCTCACCCCTTTCATCTCCCCCCCCCCCCGACGCGTGCACACTGACTCACGCGCTGTGTAGCTCATATACGCAGCGTAGTAGGCGATCACGCAAGAAGTACATCCCCTCAATCACTCTCATCTTTCCCGATCTCTCTTTTCCCACTCGGATTGTATCCATGGCAGAGCGTAACTACAGCCCCTTTTCTGGATTCACCACCACGTCCCGTGGTGGTGGTGCTCACAGAAAGGACAACTCGGGTGCGATGGGTAGCAAACTGGCGCCTGTAAACTGGTCCACTAAGAGCCTCGTCCCCGGTAAGTGGAAGGTTGTCGACGCCAGCGCGATCCGTAAGGCCGCCAGCATAAAAGATAACCACGGCGCCAACAAGGTGACGCACCTCAGCGACGGCGAGGCGGACGAATGGCGTCAGGCCAACTCTATCACAGTTTCCGACTCCGACCAGTGCCCGAACCCAATTACGCAGTTTGACATGCTCACCACCGTGCCGCAGTACCTGAAGGCAAAGCTGCTGGCGCAGGGATTCAAGGCCCCCACCCCCATCCAGGCGCAGTCCTGGTCGATCGTTCTGTCGGGCCGCGACCTCGTCGGCGTGGCCAAGACCGGCTCCGGCAAAACCTTAGCGTTCATTGTGCCAGCCCTGGCTCACATCGCGCTTCAGGAGCCGCTGAAGATGGGGGACGGCCCAATGGTGATTGTCCTCGCTCCGACCCGCGAACTGGCCCAGCAGATAGAGCAGGAGACGATCAAGGTGCTGCCGCAGAGCATTCGGTGCGGCTGCATTTACGGCGGCGCGCCGAAGGGCCCGCAGCTCGGACTGCTGCGCCAGGGAGTGCACATCCTCGTGGCCACACCGGGTCGTTTGATCGATTTCATGGAGATCAAGCGCGTGAACCTGCTGCGTGTGACGTACCTTGTGCTAGATGAGGCGGACCGCATGCTGGACATGGGATTTGAGCCGCAGGTGCGCGCCATCTGCGGTCAAATTCGCCCCGACCGACAAACACTCATGTTCTCAGCCACGTGGCCCCGCGACATTCAGAACCTAGCCGCCAGCTTCCAGAAGAACTGGGTGCGCATCAACGTCGGTAGCATGGAGCTGCTGGCGAACAAGGATGTTACGCAGCACTTCATCTTGACCTCAGAGGCAGCGAAGCTCGATGAGCTGAAGCGGCTGATGGAGCGCCATCGCAATCAGCGCGTGCTCGTCTTCTGCAAGACGAAGAAGACGGCGGACTACCTGGAGTTTCAACTGAAGCGCAACGGGGTGGACTGCATGGCTATCCACGGCGATAAGGAGCAGCGCCAGCGTGAGTTCATCCTGGAGCGCTTCCGCAAGGACTCGCGACTGTGTGTAGTGGCTACCGACGTGGCCGCTCGTGGTCTCGACATCAAGGAGCTGGAGACAGTTGTCAACTACGACTTCCCTATGCAGATTGACGACTATGTGCACCGTATCGGCCGCACAGGCCGCGCCGGAGCTAAAGGTGCGTCCTTCACGATGATCACAAAGCACGAAACTCAGCTGAACGCGTCGACGGTATTTCAGCTGGTGGAGCTGGTAGAGCGCGCGGGGCAGGAGGCGCCTGGGTGGTTGCGCGAGTGGGCTGAGCAAGGTGGCGGCTATCACGTCCCAAAGCGCAACCGCAACATGATGGGCAGCTTCGGCCGCAGCAGCCCACGTATGCGCATGCCGGGCGACCACTCCGCTGCTGGCGATGGTAGCGGCGGCGGCCACTTTGGCCTGGCGCCGCATGCTAAAGGCTCACCGGCATTCGGCATGAAGGGCGGCGCAATAGAGAATAAGAAGTTCGACTACAGCAGCGAAGACGACGACTCTGCCCAACCGGTCAAGCGCACCCGTCAATAGACGCATCTAGGGCGATGCAAGGGTGGGTGGGGTTTAAGAGAAAGGACGAGAGAAGGGTCATCGAAGGTGGCATGACTCCATGAGACCGCGAAGCACTTGGTGCTCATTATGTTCAATCTTTTTCTCTCTCACTCTTTTCCGGCTCCCCCGCGCGTGTGTACTGCTCTGTCTGTCTGCCTATGTCGGTATTCGCTTTGCGCGCCCGTCTCTCGCTTTGCCCTCCCCCCGCTTGCCCTTTACATTTCTGTGAGGCGTGCTGGGTTATGCATCTGCCTGTGTGTTTGTGTGTTGCTACTTTGATTAATAGGTCCCCCCACCCTCCCCTCTCCTTCCCGTGCCTTTTCTCTGTTGTTCCCCCCCCCTCTCTCTGTGTTATCATAAAGCGCAAGTTACGTGTAAAAAGGTCTGCGGCTGCCGTTGTAAGTGTCTCTATGCGCGTCGTAAGACCACCACCACCCCCCGCTATGGACAACGGTGTCGTCCGTTGCCTCTCCTTCTCTGTAAGCGTGACCCCCTCTCCTTCTCGCCGCCGCTGTCTCTTCTCTTCGTTGTCGCCATGTCCTCCTCGAGTGCCTCTGGGCTCTTTTCTTCTTCTTGTTGTTGTTCTGTTTCTTTGGTGCGCACCGCTCTACCGTAGACTCCCCCTCCCTTCCCTGGACCGGCGTCTCCTCAATGTAGTCCAGCACCAGCCAGCTACCAAGGTAGGAAAAGCGTTTGTGGACGGCGCTCCCGTGCTCGATTTGTTATATAAGGGCACCACCATCACGGTGCTGAAGAAGTTTTGCGTAGGCCCACACCCTACTCACTGAATCAATGGATAACTCAGTCAATTGTTGCGCCCGTGTTCGCTTCGACAAGAAATCCAAGAGGGCAAAGCTTGCATGTGAAACGCCGTAATGATCTCTCCTAGGCCCTCTTCTCTTCATCATTGTGGTGGACTCGCTGAGTATGAGGCTCAGCAAGGCAGCTGTGTTACATCATGCACTCTTTGCTGATGGCCTCACACTCCTCACATCCTCCACAGAGAGGAGGAAGTCATGGAAGCCACACTACAGTTCTTCCTCTGGAGGGTGGAGCACGGAGCATTGGCGCACTTTGTGGAGCTGAGCGCCCCTTCCTCTCAAGCATAGAGCACGCCCTTTGGTGCGCAAGACCATCACCAGCTGACGTTCTCTGTTGCACGCGCGTGTCTGGCAGAGGATCACTGCCCCATGCCTTCTCGGCGTGGACTTCCAGCCAATTCACGTCACTGGCCGGCACATTGCGGAGGTTATCAAGGTACCCACGGCTCGACTTGTCGAGCTGAAGGAAGCGCGCTCGCAGGAGTGTGGTCTGCCAAAGGCTCTTCACTCTTTCTACATGGCGCTGAATGAATCAGAGCAACTTTGCGGTGCCGCCGCGTGATGGAGCAGTGCTGGTGAAACGCGCATCACGACCCTGGCCACTCTCACGCCAAAGCGGCGGCAGTTATCGCGGGTACGCCAACATACGCAAACAAAGGAGGCTCACTCCAAGAGGCCCATTTCCTGCCCCTCGACTCCAAAATGCTGCCGCGCCATGCCCGCCTGTATCCCTCCGCGAGTACGCGAGAAAGCTACCCTGCACATTGGGCACAGGAAGTGTGTACGCTGGACCACGGTGTCGCCGCAACACTTCTCCAGCTCTCACACGGGTATGCAGGCATCGACCCCCTTCGAAGCACCGCACGCGCACGCCTCCCTCGTGCGGAGCGGTCATGTGTACCACCAGACATTACTCCCTGGCGGGTTGCAAGGCGGACTCTTCTTACAAGCAAAAGCTAGCGGCATGGGCAGACATCAAGCCAAGGCCGGCCGCGATGCTGTATAATAGTGGTGCTCTCACAGGTGCAGCGACAGGAGGCTGCAACCGCTCGCTCACAGTGATTGCGCTGAATGTGAGGCAATGGTACTGGGGCGCTGACCTGCCGCAAAGACTGCTTGATTAGCTGAGACCCCGGAGAACAAGTGTGGTTGCTGTCGCTACAGTCTCGCTCTACCTCCTCATGGAGCTCAGAACGGGGTCACACATTAATGAAGAATGGCCTGCTGCGACGCAATAGGGCACTAATGCTGAGGCTAGTCAACCGTTGGGAGTGTCTCTTGCTTGCATTTTTCTTTTGCCATTGTGAATTGAAGCACAACGACGAAGTTGACAAGCCCGCAAAATTGGCCATATCAGAGGAGCCGACGCCAAGTGCGTGGGTTGCAAGCCTGGTCACCATTCTCTGGCATCAGGTCGACATCTCTTGCTACCCGCACGACAGGCGCCACTGCCCCCGTTCTCGAGCAGAGCCCTGGAGAGGGCCCGCTTGGGTCGCGGCGTGCAGTCCATCCGAGTCCGTCTGGCGCCAATCGCGCTGCACGTATGTGAAAGGGGGACGAGGAAGGACGGGGACGCGTCCGTCAAGGCGCACGGCCCGATTCGTCGGCAGGGCGGCTCGTCCCAGGCGGCCAGGGCCCAGCCGCAGTGCTACAGAGGCGTAGGTGGGCTGTGACGGTGTGTGTGCGTACGTTTGGTGGCCTGTTCGTGGCCCAATGGTACGCTGGAAAGAGAAATCCCCTTGGTGCCGTGGACCTCCTCTTCCTGCTGGCCGACTGGTTTAGTCCTTCTTCGCTTTGTCTCCATCCTCTTGCACCTGCCTTGGTTTCCGCAGGCGCCTTGCAAGTATGCGTGAGGGCATCGCTATCCTTAAGGGAGCATGTCCTGTAACATCTACTACCTAGACGAGGTACACGCCGGCGCATCGCCTCACCACCCGTCTGCCCACATTGCTGTGTGTGCCTCTCTTCCCCTGTCTCGTGTAAGTGGTGCCCTCTCCTCCCACTCTCTCGCCGTGGTGGGACAGCACATTAAGCCAGAAGGGAACGCAAAGGTGGAGAAGCGAGACCCTCTACCGCTACATCTGTCGTTCGGAGACGGGCAATCCTAAGTTAGGAGGCACGGAAGAGAGAAAGAGAGGAAACGCCGGCGCAATTGCGAAGCTGGTGTGTACCCACACTGAGCGTGTGATGCGCTGAGCGGGGTCACGTCCGCATACCTGCGCCGCAGCGGCTACCGCTGCCACACGTTTCCCTAAAATATAGGAAAGCACTGCCACGCTGGCGCCAGCTTCCCTCATTACTACTGCCACCTCCCCCCCCCCCCCGCATAGCGCTCTCCAGCGTGCCTTGGCTCCCTTTTTGTATTCTCTCTAATCAGCCATCCTGCCCCTTCATCTCTTTCAGCCATCACTCCTTTCATTTGCATTGGGTCTCCTCTCCCTCTCTTATACTACCACCACCACCACCACCAACCCCTCCTGACGTTTCCAGAGGCCCCGAGTACTTCTCGAGTCAAGTTTGAAATATATTTACTGACGCGAGGGCGCCTTATCGTCTGAGAGTCGCGAAGGTAAGGAGGAAGAAATGGAAGACGTACATGCGTGTACGTGCATGTTCACCTTCAGCCCCCTCCCTCTCCTCTTCGCCCTACTTCCATACTGCAACTCCGACTCCTGATTGCCTTCGCAGTCGCCGACCCGCGCGCAGCCCCGGCCCTCGCGAGGATCGAGAAGGAATCCATAAAGTACTCCATTTCTGTGCTTTTCTGCGTGCATTTGTACTCCCCTCGTTTCACTGCGCTCTGACTGTCAATGTGAAACCAGCGCTGGTGTTTCCATCGCTGCCTGACATATCGATTTCTTCTTCTCTCTCCCACCTCTCCATTTTGCTGGGGCGGACTTCACGGGCGCGAAAATCATGGTATCGCTTTTTTTGCTGATCGACATTGACAATACACTGTACGAGTACAGCGAAACTGGCTTTGACAAAGAGATGCGCAATCGCATCTTTGCCTTTGCAGAGCAGAGGGTCGGCTTGACCACCGAACAGGCTGAGTGCCTCTCTCGCAGGTACTGGCTCAACTACGGCCTCTCTCTCCACGGCTACATAAAGGAGTACAATGTCGACGCGAAGGAGTACAGCGACTTTGTGCACCAGTGCTCCTATGATAAGCTGCACTATAACAAACCGCTGGTGGACATGCTGCTGAGCATGCAGTACGTGCGAGAGGATGCAGAGGAGTACGACGGGCCGCATCCGACTGGCGTCCATCACCTCTACTACTACACAAATGCCAACCGCTCTCATGCACGCAAAGTGCTTGACTTACAAGGACTGCGTCCTATATTCACCCGACCGCGTCCGGTAGGGTTGCCCGTGAAGGAGTACCACCGCATCGACGACGAGGCTGGCTTCGAGGATCACGTGGAGTGGCTTGGCTTTTCTTACGAGGATCAGTGGCGGCTGACGAATCCGGTGATTGCAAACAAGCCAATGCGGCAAGCCTACGAGGCGATCTACAAGGCAATTGAAGACCAGATAGCCGAAGATGCGACACTGGTGACCACCACTACAACAACAGCGGGCAGCGAGTCAGCCTTCGCATCTTCCCCGCCACTGCGCAAATCAATCAGCGCGAAGGAAGTGGAGAACAAACAAGCCCACCTCCGCCCGGAGAACCTTGTCATGGTCGACGACTCGCTCATGAACATCGATGCGCCGCTCGAGCTTGGCTGGGGAGCTGTCTGGTACGCGCACGACAAACAGGAGCTCCCGACAGATGTGAATAGCAACGCAAGTGCCCCTCTCTATGCCGCTGCTGTCGCCTCTGGACGTCTGCAGGTGATCCGTAGCATCCTTGAGCTGAAGACGGCGGTGGAGAGGATTTGTGTGGCCAATAGCCGGAGTACGTCATCGTGAAGGAGGAGGAGGAGGAGGAGGCAACTGCGCAGTGAGGGCGTGGAGGATATGTGTGGAAGCTGCACAGGCAAGCGTCTCTCTATCTTTGTGTGTGTGTGTGTGTGTGTGCTTGGGATCATCTGATTCACGGGGTGGCGTGTAGCAATAATGCATGCACGCACTCAGACAAGCACTCACCACATCGCGTGCCGTGGGGGAGTCGTACTTGTTGCGGTCGATTACTACCCTCATTTTATTCAAGACGGATGTCGTGACGGGCGTTGTGACTGTCGCGGTGGGGAGGAGCTCACACCTACGCGCTAGGCAGTCGGCTCTCTCTGCCATGCACTGTACACCTGTGCACAGGCACGCATCATACGATAATAAACAACAGAAGTAAGGAACACATGTAAAGCGCGATGTACATCATCAGAGCAACTGCGCCCCCGCCCTATTCTTTGCTCTCCTCGCTATAACAGAGACACGCTCGCATCCGCTACTCATGGGCGACGTGCTCAGCGCATAGGGAGGAATGAACGAGGGACTGCAACCTTGTCATGAGCCATCAAGAGTCGTCAGAGCTTTCTCTCTCTGGATCGTCCCCCCCCCCTCGTGCTAGTGCGTCTCCTGCTCCTCCCCCTCCTCCTCGCTTGCCACTTTGATGTCGCCCTTTTCTCGTCTGTTTATTTATTTATTCTTATTTTTTGTGTTTCTTCTCTTTTGGGGGGGCTTTGGACTTTTGTCGTTTTTTTGGGGGGTCGACTGTCGATGGCAACTGCCTTGGGGCTCACAACTGCATTGTGCGCCCTCACGACAACACCTCCACAACCGAACAAGCCCATCCACGCATACATCAGCCGCGCAGACAAAAGTAGCGTTTTTTTTTTATTATTTGGGGCTTCCCCTGTCGTTTCTCTCGGTCTTTCTCTACTTGGCTCTTTCCCTGTCAAGCAGAGTCGAGCTGCTCTAAAAGTGGACGGACATCGTCGTGCAACCGAGTCGGCGCTGCAGCAACAGCAAACCATGAGGCCATCATCCATCAGAGGTGCACGGGTGCACTGCTGCCTGCGAGACTTCCCGCGGCAGCTTCTTCTCGTTGCTGTGTTTCTTCTTGTCCTCCAGGCAGCCAAGTCGGCACACGCGCTCACCTTTCACTTTGTCGACAGCAAGCCGTTGTGCTTCTCCGAGACAATTGAGAACGTGAAGGAGAGTCAGATTACTGGCGTGTACGACTGGAAGGCCAGTGCCACCTCGCCAGCCTCACAGGTGCAGCTCCGACTTTCCGTGAAGGACAGCACTGGGAATGTGTATTACGATAAGGCGATGATGGAGGGTGAGCACTCCTTCGCGGTGCAGCTGAACCCAAATGTGCTGAATGGGGAGCAGCTCATCTGTTTCACCGCCTCCTCAAGCTTCGTCGCCTCCGAGAAGGACCCGGTGAAGGTGCGTATTGAGTTGGATCAGGCGCTTAAGAATGAATTCAAGGCCCGCAAGGAGCTCATCAAGACCATCCAGAAGCGACGTCAGGTTGACGGCCTCGACGTTTACACGTACCAGGAGGTAGGGGGAGAGTTGAAGGACATCCTGCAGCCGCGCGCCTACCTGGAAGCCATCGAACGAGAGCTGAGTGCGATGGAGGAGCTGTTAGATCAGCTGGTGATGGGCTTGACCACCAGTGTAACAAGGGAGTTCCGCATGCGTGAGACTTCGGAGAGCACCTTTACCCGTGTGTGGGTGTGTGCGCTGCTGCTTATCGGCATCATTTCCGGCGTCCTCTGGATGCAGTTTCGCTTCCTCAAGTCGACTCTCCGCAAGAAGAAGCTCCTGTGAGAGCGCCGGGAGTGGGGATCACGGCGAATGAAGGAGGGTGTTTACAGGAATGAGTTGCGTGAGTTTTCGTATCGTCCCCACGCTCCTTCTTTTTTTTTTCTACAGCTTTCCTCCCTCTGCCCCTCGCCTCGCTTCTACTTTGTTCTGTTGGTCAGGGGCGCGCGTATCACTCCTGTCGTATCGTAGGGCGGGTCGTGTGTCAGTACGTGTACATGCCTCTCCTGTGTCTGATGCGTCCTTGTTGGCGGAAGTTGAAGGAACTTGATGGTGATGGGCTTTTTCTTGACTGGGTTCGCTGGCTGGTATTGGTGGGGTATATGCATCCGGTGAGTGCGAGAGTGGGCCTCCATTCATCTCCCCTTTGCGTATGTATGTTGTTGCGGTTTTCATCATTTCCCTCGTCCTCCTCCAGTCTCGATCGTCCTCCATGTGATTGAAATGGGCACTGGAGGCAGTGTTCGTTGTCGTGGTGTGGGTGGGGGTGGTGGGCGAGACAGCGGTACGAGAAAGCTCGTCCCTTATTCTCCTTCGCCTCTCCTCTTACTTTGCAGAAGCACTCGTCGACGTTTCTGTGAACCCTGAGTGGGTGCACAGCGCAAGTCGATCTGCTAACGCTCTCGGTCTTGCTTGTGTGTGTGTGTGTGTGTGTGTGAGTGAGTGCATATGGCTGAAGGATTGTGTATCCTTCAGCCATATGCAGATAAGAGGACCATGAAGACAGCTGGCTCGAGACGGTAGGGTCCGGCCCCAGTGAGGAGACCTTCTTTAACCAGTGCCCTTGGGCGGCGGCACTGTTCGCTCTCACTTTTCCTACGAGGCTACAGTAGAGTGGTCACACTCTACTGCTTTTTCCTGCGTTCTTTGCTACTGCACAACATCCCTCTGTCTGTGTTTCCGTCTCCTCCCCCCCCCCCCCCCGCTCTGCTCTCTCTAGCGTTCACTGCGAGCGGCAACGGAGGAGGAGGGGCAGGGGCACATGGACACCTGCGGCTGCTACTGGGTGGCCGCGTACTTCACTTCTAGGGCACCTCCAGAACGCCCTTTACCCCCTCCCTTAGCTCGCTTTGCCTCAGGTTTGTACAGGCAGTGTGCAGGAGGTCGACTGCCATGTATATGTGACTTTCTGTGCGACCGAGGCAGACATACCAGCAGGGATGACGAAGGAACGCAGCAAAATAGGAGATGCTGAGTAGTCCAGCTCCACCTTAATGCAGAGCACTAATCCACGAGACGCAGATGACGACGGATGATGCTCTCTGTATTTTTCCTCCTCTACAACGGGCAATTGAAAGGCCAAAAAAAAGTGATACGTTCAATGCGCAGATGATTTCTTCTGTGATTTGGTAATGTCATGAGGTGGCGGTGCCACACAGCTAACTCTTGGATAAGCGCGCGGGAGGAGATGCGCATGCGACGCGGCTGTGAGCTCTACACCTCTCTACCTCCAGTGCTGCAGCATTGTGAACGAAATTCATGCATCGCGGGGATGATCAGCATCCGCATTCGCTATTTTGCACGTTCATGAACACGATGCCAACCGTGGCACCTGAAACGTACAAAAAATCCTGTACAACCTTTCTCACCCTAACGGTCTCGATAAAACTACTCGCTGTCCCTTTTCCTCGCCTAGACTCCTCGCTCAGGCACGCGTACACAGCCCAGTAAACCCGTACACACAACCCCTCTGGTTTATCACATGGCGCTCTCGAAGTGACTTCCTGCAGACATCCGCAAAGGCTAGCTCCAGAGAGCTGGTGAGCCAGAGAGAGAAAGCATGGAAGCTACTGAGTGTACCACTCTACCTTGAAGTCAAGAGGTTTTCTATACCGATGGTATTTCTCCTATTTAAGCCTTCGAGTGACGCTGTTATAATCCT